>NC_046663.1:57333963-57352063 GCF_010883055.1 Belonocnema kinseyi
TGAATAGTTTTTTCCGATGACTTCATGCAATTTTGGATCAATGTGAGTAATACAAAAAAATGGCATACTTGAAAACTGTTTCGCGGTATGCTGCCGCATAACACCCGAGTGCGAGCGCGAGGATTCCCTCTACAACCGGCTCTGTAACTCAATGAATTTCAATTTGTCCATTTTCTTATTAGACATTTTTCTTAGTAAAAAAGTCAAGCTTTCTTTTGAGACTATTTAAAAAAAATCGTAGATGCCTAAATTGCGAAAAAAGTTAAATAAACAATTGATTCATTGAAAAAATTGTTTAAACAATTTTTTTTGGTATAAATAATAAAATAGGATGAAAGCGTGTTAAAAGCACTTTCCAAAACCCTCATAAAAATTTCAAATCGCGTAATTAGAAAGGAAGTTACAGGCGTTTGAAACTACCCCTGCAGGCATTGGGGTTGAAAATTCAACCCCCCCCCCTCACTTGGGGAGGGTTGGTAATCCTGATCTATAAGTTTGTGGATTAACTACTGTTGGGTAGGCGAACATATTCCCAGAATTTAGAGACAATCGAAAAACATGACTTTTTGAGTTGGGGCAGTTGAGGAATAATGCCCCATATGACCCTTTTAGATCCATATTAAGCTTTCTTGAAACCCAGGTAGGACCATTATAACCCACAATTTCCTCGTCTACTTGTAACTCAGATAGAACCCTTCTTATAGTCTGAACCAACCTGGTTCAAACCTAGGTAGAACCCAATCAAGCAAATTATTTTATCGCGTTAGTGAATGTGGGAGAGAATATACTTCGGGTACTTCCGACTGCGTTTAGAGTAAACCGACAACCCGACGGATCTGACAACGCGGAGTCAGCCGGCATCTAACGACGAGATTAACTGGACAATCTTTTCCATTTATTTACAGTCATTCTCTTTCATCCTTTTCAATAGTAATATGTGTGATATTCATTATTTGCTTCAACATGTTATGGGCCCAGTTTACCCACTCGGTGCGTAAGTTTTGTGAAAAGGAGTGACGTTATTCTAAACCTGATGCGGGCGGCAGCCATCGTGCTGACGAGCTCTTGACGAAAACGCGCGCGTGTGATTCGCATCTATGATGTCTCAAGGCATCTCTGATCGCAATATAGTACAATTTGACGGGTTAAATTTCCAAGATTGGAAATTCCAACTTATGATGCCAAAGTCACTTTCTTGATGCCAAAAAATAGGATTCATGTGAATGCATTTACCTGGTGCTAAGAATGTTTTTTTAGTGTAGTATAAACATGTGGTTAATGGTTGGCCTTCTAAAAATGCAGGTGGTTGAAATTTAAGCGTATCGCATTATGGAAATTGTTGAGCAGCAAAATATGCATTACGTCAATACAGTTAAAGGTTTGTCCTAGCGTACAGTTGACAACCTTTTTTTATTATAAGTTTGATGGTTTCATTGAAAATTAGACTATTTACTTTGTTTGAGGTGGAAATGAGAAATTTTTTATTTCGCCAATTTTCGGTGAAAACAAGAGAGGATGTAGTGGTACATAATTAGTCAGAATTAGGAATAACAAAAGCAAAATAGCATATACCATAGACGAAGTAAGAAACTGTCATAGGAACCATTAAATTTATTTATTAAGAGATGTAGAGCTGCGGCATAGAAGACGATACGTAGGAAACTCCAGTTGAAAGAATTAGCGTTTATAAAGTTAGGAATATCATTAGGAACTTAAAGAATGGTGAGGCTGAATTGGTCCCGTTTGGGGTTGCTGGTCCCCGTCTAACTTTTCTCCAGGTGCAGATAGGGGAACGCCTCCCAGATATGGGTGGTGCCTGGGAAATCAAATTACCGGGGCGGATTAAAATTTATTTAATTATATTGCTAAACACAATCATCTTACCTCTGAAAGTACTAAAAAATAAGAAATACCTGTTCTTCTGACTCTCAGAAGACTTTCAAATTAGGGACATGACTTATTTCTATAGTGTCAACATGCCCTTCTATGGGTGGCAAAGAAGATGTAATTGAATGAATATAAATGCAGTAATTTTGTACTAAATAAATATTAGAATACAAATTACATGAGTAATAGAATATTTATTCATTTACAAGTATCTATTTTATATTTCTGAAACTTTGATAAAAGCATTTTCATTGGACAGTATATTTCACTAGAAGGGTGTCAGCAAAACTCCTGTTCACCCTATTCAGAAAAATATTTTTCGCTGCAGAGTACAAAACGAAATTACTAAAAACATATAAGTTATCCTGCTAATCAAAGAACTGGACATGGCGACTGTTTTCTATCGCAAACCTGGATATCCGCTCTCTAGGATATGTATACTTTAAAAAAGTTCAAAGCATTATCATTCTTAGGCTTAATAGGTAGGTTAACTGTGTTACTAAATGAAATTGTATATCTAATTTATTCTCTTAGCTTTTACATTCTATAGTCAAAATCCGGACTCTAATTAAGAGTTAAAATAATATTAAGCTAATGTTCTTTAAAAAAATACGTGAAGATTTTTCCTGAAATTGCTGAGCACCCTTCCTTTCACGTAACGCTTTTTTGAAGTAAGTGCACGTAAGTTAAACATTGATAGAACGCTTCAGGTAACCCCTGCCCCCTAAGGAATTACGTATTTTTTTATCGTTAAACTTTTCACTTAAGATTTTCATTATAAACGCCTTATTTATAAGCACATTGTAGAAGTAGAGTAAAATAATTCCGAGAAAAATTAACGTTCAGAATCTGATATTATTTATTCTAGACGCATCCTTTGACTTTGGAGGATATTTCTTTAAGTGGAGGGGCATGTTGCTTTAAGTTGACGATTTTCACAGGTGCAAAATATATAGGGCCACCTGACTTTACTACAAAAATGTGGTTGATGAGTGGGCCACTAAATGGGGTACGTAAATGATACTTAAGAGGATCATATACTTGAAATTTTTCAGCTGCAAAATATGGATTATCATGATACATTTCAAAATGAATCATGGCGTACACTAGACCTTTATTACCAGGAGAAGCAGGTTTATAAGTATCAGTTTTCTTCCATTCTGTCTTATACAGAACCGTTGCCCAGTAAAAGCCGCTACATTGATTATTATTTTCCTCTTTTTCCGTTACTAAATAAGCGGAATCAAAAGGCTGATAGAACAAATCCAAAGGTTGCATCCAATCCGGTAAGAAACATTCGTCCATCGGAATGACCTTCGCTTCATAAACTGATTCATTCCCTATTTTTACTCTGACGAAGCCTGGCACCATACCTGGAAATCTGTGTGCACCCAATTTTGTAACAAAAAAATTATTTGTATGGAGAGTTTATACGCGAGTATTACTTCAATCTTAAAAAAACTAAAAACCCATTGTCAGCATTTGTTTTTAAACTTGTAAAAGCATTAGGAGGAATCAAATAATATTTCTGGTAGTATAAATGATTACATTTAACAACAAGTTTCCATTAATTTTTTGATCTTTCTTTTTCACGTGTAACTTGAATTAAATAAGTTTCTTTCACTATTTCCGTTTTTGTTAATATTTAAAATTCCAACGTAGCTAGCCTGTGGTTTGTATTTTCAATCAGAGGGGATATTTAAGCACGCGTCACTAAGATATTTCAAATCATTTTGCTTCTCCTATTAGACAAAACAATGTGCCAGAAAAATCATAAAGTTAGCATTTTTCGGAATTATTGATGAAGAAGAGTGAATGTAGGGAATAGAATATTTTTTAAAGATATTTAAAAATTTTTATACAATTTACACACGTTCTGTATATTTTTTTCCATACTCGCAAGAAGTTCCTATTATCCCTCAGGATATAACCTGGACAGCTCTAACTTCCTTCTATTACCCATCTCAAAAATCACTGATGCAAACTTTCCACACTCTTATGCACGTTTTAACACCAAATTTGCATTCCATAGCCTAACACTGACCATACTAGCACATCAAACACCTGCATTCTCATCCGACAATCGTACTGGAACCTTCCTTTACCAATACTCCATACTGGTCCCGTCACTTTGCTCGCGCATTCTAAATTCGCTCAAACTCTGCTACCAACTCTACAATCACGCAAATAATTTTTCATTTATATTCTGCTCTATGCTTCTTATTTTTGAAACACATCACCTTCGTGTTATTCATGTTCCTGTCAAAGTCTTCACTGTCGCGTATTCTTCCAGCTCTCTCATCATCAGATTCGTACTAAATAGATATGGACTCAATGGGTACCCTTGTCTGTTTTTCCTTCCCGCCCAGAATTCCTTGCCTTCTTTTCTCCTACCTTCACCCTTATCTCAGTTTCCACAAATATTCTTTCATGTTCTCTATTAGGTCTTCGTATACTCCTATCCGTTTCCTTCCTTACGCTTTAGATTCCTATTCACTAAATAGCTGAGCACATTGATGTTCTTTGTGGTCCCTATGTCTTTTCAGCCTCCTGCGAAGTTGTTCCGCTCAAATGTTTCACCCTTATCCTCTTGACACCTTGTCCTTTTTCAGCCCTGATACTCCGTTTTTGAGCTTTATTTTTTAATATATCCTCTCCTGTAACCTTATTTGAGTTTAGCCTTACATTCGCTTTGTTCACCACTTCTCCACTAATCTCATTTTCACTGTCCTCATCACCCGATATGATTTTTCTTTTTTTAGCCATTACCCTATTTTTCACACCCCCTAACAGATTCTTAAAATACTTCGTATACTATTTCATCTCGATTTCTTTTTTGCCCTTCCGCCCCCCTCATTACCTGTTTATCATTTTTTTCCACCTCTTACATCAAATTGTGTTCCATTCTCTTTCATGTCATTTTTATTTTCCCTGCATTCATCGTCCCACCAACCTTTCCTTACCCATTTTTCTTCTCCTCAGGGGCATACCTTTTCCCTTACCTTTTCAATCACTCCTTTACGCTTTTCTAGTAGCATGTCTACTCCTTTTTCTTCCATACTCCCTATATCCTTTTTTTGTTCTTTTTATTTTAATTTTCTTTAACTTCCCCAACCCCAGCGCTTATTTACAATTTCCTTTTCCCCTTTATTTCTTTTAGTCCCATACCGCTCTTTCGAATTCCACGTTTGGATGTCGCAATTATCTTTCAGCCCCATACCGTGCTTTGAAATTTCACGTTTGGATGTCGCGTTCACCGGAAGATGCTCTGAGCCTAACTCATTGCCTACTTCCATTCTAACTATCAGCTTTCTTATTAATTGTGCAGCTAGAATGTAATCCATTACTGTGTCCCCTATACCCGCGTGCGTAAATTTCCCTTCTTTTTCCCATCTGATATTGCAGTTACAAATAAACCATCCCGCCTTTCCTAACATTTGCAGTAGCTCCATACCCTCCCTATACGTTTTCTTGTGCTTCAAGTTTCTTATTAAGCATAGAGATACATTCGGACGAGACGTGGCTAGAAAACTTAGATTTCGGGAAGCAGGCTGACTAACAACGGCGAAAAGTTGTGCCTTAAACTGAGATTATGGTCGAGAATCTGAAGAAACAAACATGATCAGGTAAGATTTTCGATAAAGTTAACAATTTGACATCTCACGTAAATATACAAAATAATGCGACAATTAAAAAAATATGAAAGGGTAATCACATGAATACAATCAAAAAGGGCAAAAAAAATTATTAGAGATTCGTGGTCATCCAAATAATAATTTAATATTGACTGCAGTCAAATAATTGTACAAAACCTAGCCACTTTAGGTATAGCATCATTACATCAGAATTCTATACATACATACATTATACATACATTATAAATTATTAAATTATATTTAGATTTGGTAAATGTATGCAGATTAGAATTCATCACTGAAACTTCACAGGTAGCGAAGATGCAGACCCGCATCAACCTGGTGAAAATAGGAGGAACAAGAAACTATCTGGTGAAGTCCGGGTGGCGCAAATGGTTAACACTCCACTCCTGAATAGTACCGTTCCCGTTTCAAGTCCAGAAAGAGGCAGATTTCTTTCCCGAAAAATATTTAAACACTAATCGGCAACATCTGGCATCAGAGATTAAATAAATCCCGAAACTTTTAAAGAAATATTCTTTCAAAATGTCAGTAACGATCGACTTTTTTTTGCTGCTGAACATCAGACTATAAAGAGATACTTAAAGAAAAAGTAACTTATCCATCTCTGATTTGTAAGCTGCTTGTCTTTCTAGTATCACAGGAAGCACGTATTCTGAAATATAATAATAGCAACACTTGAATTTTTATAGAAATATAAGAGTCATAATTAACTATAAATTATTAATAAAAGATTGTAATTCAAGTTAGTATCATCGCTGACATGGTATACAGAGAAAAATCTATCAGCATTCTTTGCTACCTTTCTAGCTGATAATGATTCTCTGCTATTCATCACTATTGATTCTAAAGAATTTAGACAAGTTCGAACAGATTTAAGTAAACTAAAATCCACCTGAGATCTTTAAAAAAACTCAAGAAAATACATGAGAATTTATCGGATTTCATGATACATTGTATATTTTTAGCAATATCCTTTACTTTTTGTCAAATTTTCGTAAAAGAAACACGTCCGATCAGTTTAATTTAAAATATAATTTTTCAGTCCAATTTACAAATCCACTAAATTATAAAAATAATAATTTAGATGTTTACAAATTAAATCTTTGACAGAGATCTGTCAAAGTATCTTTCACGAGGCTTGAATTTTAAGAAATTGAATTCAAATTTGTTTCAGTTTTGACACAGTTAACATGTTAAAATAAGTAAAAATCAGTTTTATATGCATACAAGTATAATTTTTACATAAAAATCTTCAGAATAAGAATTGCTCAAACTTTTCATGACTTTTTAAAGTCGCGTAGTTTTTCGAGTACTATATCATATGTGAGAACAAACAAAATCGGATGCGGACACCTACCTAGGGCTTCTCGTGAGTAGAGTAACGATAAAAGATACTTATAGAAAAAGTAACTTACCCGAATCTGGTTGATGGGTTGGTTGCAGGCTTAAGGCAGTCACTTGATGTGAGGGCGAGACTTGTAACGAAGGCTTTCTACTTCCAAGGCAGAATATGTTACTCTGCGAACTATATTCTTCAAGGAAAAATATCAATAGATTAGTTTGATCTAATATGAACGTTAAACAAGATAAAATCATTTAATAAATATTTAGAACAGTAATCATTTTTATTGCATTGATCCTTTTTCAATATTATTATTTTTAAATAGCAGAATGGAAATTGTTTGTCATCTAGTTTATTCCATTAAAGATTTTAGGGCTCCTTTTTAAATTAAAATTTTGTTATGCATCGTTAGAAAATTAAAAATTTTATGAAGAGCAATCATAACTGAACATTCTAAGGAAAATTTTAGTTTGCACAAATAAACAAGTTATTTTTTGTAATTCTGTAGAAGTTAATAATATTCTAAATAATAAGTCCAAGAAATAGGCACTTTTTATTTGTTTCAATGACAGAATTTAATAACACTCACCAACAGAATTGAGAATAAAGACCAGACTGGTCCCCAGAGTATAAAGCAGCCTTATTTTTTCAAAATGTACGTAACCATGACTAAGGCTTTAGTCTTATAACAGTATGACGAATAAATATTCTAATATTTCTTGTCTGTATACTATTCTGATATTTGAGTTTTCCCCTTTCTGAGCACAAATTGTAAACGTGCGTCTTAATGTAAGTATACAGGCCAACCTTGGCATAGAGATATTCAAGTAACTATGATGAAATCATGGTCATTTATTCTTGTTTCCTTTGATTACGTGTTTGTTTACAAAATTCCTAAGACATTTTACGTTTGATGACTTTTTTTACTTCGCTTCGGATATCAGCTCCTCACACGATATAATTTTAATAATCTCGGAAACGTAAAATTCGTCGTATTTAATTATAATCACAGTGGCTAAATGAAATACTGCAATTTAAATACTTACAACAATGTATAAGTAATTTCTATGTTCTAAGTTCATTATTTAAAAGATACACATAAATAAAACATAAGAGTTACAAACAATAAAATTCAAAAAAGATATTTATGCCATTGAACTAAAAAAAATTAAAACTTGCAAACCAAAAAAATATTCAAATATTGAATACCTAACTGCACAATCAAATTATCGGAAAAAATTTATAATTGGAAGCCCTTGAATGTATGAGGAAATATTTTTCAATTATTGTATATCTTAGTGATTTATAACTGTCAAAAGTAATAAAAAATTCTTTTTTTACTTAATCTGCGGCCTAATTTTCTATAAATTTTCCATTAATCGTAGTTATTGTTTGAATGGAAAATAATTGACCTTCAAAAAAAAAAAGATAAAAAATAAATTATACAAGAAGAATTCTAACTAAACTATTGTTACATCTGGACAAAATAAACTTATTAACGCCACTTATCTAATTTATATTTAGAATCAGAATTAATTAGTGATTGAGAAAGAAAGAGAAATTGAGTTTATATGTATAAATATAGATTAATGAAGAAGATATGAGCCATTTTTTTGTGTACTTACCGATTTCTATCTTCTTGAATTATTTTCTAGAATCAGTTTGATGATTCCTTGTAGTAGCTGAATGTAGCATCTAGATTTGTCTCTACACCGTAGGATAGAGAAAAATAGATTTTTTGACTATTGAAAAACATCTAATAGATAATCATGACAACAGTTAACATTGATTTAATTACACAACAGACAGAAAAATTCATGTAATCCAGAAGAGGCACAACAATTACAGCTTACAATTTACACGTAACTGATTATATGGGTATTTGAAGATTTGGATACTTCTTATGTGACAAGATAATAGAAACACTAAATAAAAACAGAAAAACACAGACTTTTCTAAATACAATGCTGGCAGAACTTTTTGCGAATAAACTGTAATACTCGATTGACTGATTTCACAGGAAAAAGATCAGACAGTGCGTGCGGCGGAACTCGTAGTCTGGACTGATAGAGTCTTTGGAAGATTAACTCAAAAACTGGCTAACGACGACGGCGGAGTTGCAACTTTACTTGACGACGGCCGGGTTTTGACTGAACTGATCTTGGCAACTTTTGGGGGTTTATATAGAGTAAAAAATACACCTGATGGCTGGTTTGATCACCGCATTAGGGATCAGAAATGCGCCTACCATAAATAAAAAATATCGTGCTTAAACCAATTCATGCTTCTTTGATTAACGCACTTACATTTAGATGTGCAGCACTTATTAATCGGAAAAAATTTGTAATGTAAATGCTTTTTAGCTGTACAAAAATTATCAGTAAATCATGCTAATTTCTATGAAATCCAAAAGGATATCATATTGCAGTGTTCTCTGTTTTTGATGTGCGAATCTTCTAGCATTCGCCCTTTTTGATAATAATTATTCAATTTGCGTGTAGAGCGGTTAACACGCTATTTAAGGTCCTCATTTTCATAAATTATGAAACAAAATCTGGAAAACTCTCAGCGATCACTGATATCACAGTGGACTGTAATAATCGTCAACCGAAACTTGATATTCAAGGCTTGGTAATTTGTAGTAGTATTAATATTTCTTTAAAACTTTTTTCACTTATCTGTCGCCTTTTGCCGTAAAACTAGATTATTTGATTTTTGCATAGCATTTTCAAAGGGTAAAACGATCAACGTTGGTTAAGGAATGCTGGTTAACAAAGTCGATCTTTCTGTTTAGACCTTAAAAAAGTGTGTCAAAGTTAGATTACATAAATGCGTCCATTTGATCGAGAGTGAAAACTTTATATTAAGCTTCTGGTTGCCTCAAAACATACAGATCCGTGAAAAACTGAGTTGTGACATTTGTTACGATTTTAATACTTTCTTAATTATTATATTTATTAATATTATATATTATATATTTAATATATATTTATTTATAAACTTATTTATAAACTAATATACAATAATTCTAATAGAGTAACAATGTTCTCAAGTGTAATAAGTTGATAAATAATTCCCCCAATAAAAGTTAATTCTCTTTAAATTACTTGGCCAAAGATTTTTAGAATATCAGCTGAGTTAAACTGGGTAAATTTTTGGTTTGCAGATATTTTGTATGGGATAAAATGATAGAAAATATTATCGTTAATAAAATACCCAGAATTAATTGAATTTTTAATTGAATTTTACTGCCTGATCAATAGAACTTGAAGCATGTGCCTAGGTTTCAATTCTTAGAATATTAAGTAACACATTATTCGATCTGGAAGTGTAAGAATGTGTTCAGATGACATTTTTTAGGTTTGCATTCTAAAGAGTGAATGTTTTGATGAATAATGGCTTTTTAATGAAATTAGTTAAATTTTGTATTGTACTTCAGTTTAGGAGAAACAAAAACTATAATTCTTTCTTTTTTAGGAATTTTTGTATGTCACTTGAACATGTTTAGAATCTGAAATCAAGCATCGGGACTACGCGACCTCCACTCAAAGATCTCAGAGTTCCGTTCGTTCAAAAATTTCGAGAGGATCAGAGTACCGCTCTGACCTCATTCTGTCCAAACCTTTAGTCATAATAAACACCAGTCTTAATATTGCACTTAGTCTTCAATTCTTTAGAGCCTTTTCTTGTGGCCATTTCAGCCTCGCGTCTGTGCTTCCATTTTTCTCTTGTCGCGTTCTCGTTGCTTGCAGTTCGTTCGTATCTTCACAGCGTCAGGTCTTCAAGTGTCAAGTGATTATCGTGAGTGTAGTGTCAACAATTCACCGGGGAAGTGTATTATAACTTGTGGCTTCGAATGCAGTGCTGGGGCACGAAACAAGACCCTTGGTAACAAGGCATGTACTTAGCATGGTCTGTGATACGCGCACTTGCCGCCACCAAATACAAAGAGAGCGGCAACGCGCCGCCTTCCTCCTGCGGAACAAGCAGGCCATTAGATCCGCCGTTCATTATCATCGTCACGAGGCGTCGTCGGCTCGGGGAACCGCCAGTCGTCAACAACTTCCGAGGGTAGTGCAGGATAGGGACCCTGTAGCAAGGGACGCGCCAAAGGCTATGTGGATCGGGGAGTTGGAACGGAAGTTGGATCCAGCGGTAGAAGGCGCGCTGTATTTAAACGGCAAGAAATACGACAAACACTAAGCATATTGAAGGTACCGAAGCGTGAAGCTATAGCAATTTTAAAAAACTGTACAGTATCTGCTGTTGGAACGTAAGTATCGATAGACATGGTATCGCTCTCTTCTCGCTCGATCAATCTGCACTCAGATGTCTGTTTGGCGCATATCTCACTACAGGGTCCCTAAACACTACAAGATGTGCACAAGCACTATTCGCAAGCCGAAGCGTGAACTTGTAGTTAATTTTGTTATAGTTACTACAGGGTCCCTAGTGCAGGCCAGCCGGGCTGCCGCTCCTACTTTGCAGCACCTTCGTTGTGTGGTCGTGCAGGCCAGGAGGCCGCTACCACACCTTTATTCGTCAGGCAGAGTTTTATTCGCAGGCTTTATTCGCCGTTAAAACCATAAACGAGAGTTCGCCCGCCTCGAAAAATTGGCCACCGGTTGGCAAGTTTTCTGCTAGAAGGTTGAAAGCACAAGACGTGCTGCAGGGGGAGAGCAGCGTCATCGTCAAGCAGTCATCGAAGCGGCCCAGGCCGCGGTTTCCGCGTCGCCAACACCTCTAGTCGCCCCTTGCGTCTTGATGGACCGAAGAAAATGCGTCAGTCAGATCGGTGGCTGGCCGAAAGAGAAAGGATCAAGACTGCCTTTCCGCCAACTGGTCATAACTAGCCTGTGCCAGACTAGCGCCCCGTCAGCACCTCATTTAAACCTATCGTTTTTCGCGTAGGGCATCTAGCAGTCCACTTACCCTGCAAGTGACTCACTCCGCACCACGCCACCCCCCTACGATTTCCCTTCTTCCTTTATTCTCTCCCCCCCTCCAGATTTAAACACTGCTAGAAAATTAAAAATTCTATTTTACGTTTACACTGGACAAGATACGAAAAGAACGCGAATAGACTAAGTTTTAATTGCTTTTAATTACTAAATTTCATTTTATGTGAACTATTTTAAATAGTCTGTCGAAGCCCTGGGAGCCCCAGGTTGCGCCCTAGGTAGCTTAGGTCGTATTATACGAGAACTTTACCAAAATTTAAATTAACCCAACAGCGAAAATTACTACAAATTATAAGTCGAATACGCGGGTGCGCCAGGTCTCACACTAGGTTGGTTAGCGAGTATTCTGCGAGAATTCTCCAAGAATTTGAATTTTGCCAACTGCCAAAATAACTACCAATGGTGATACGACGATCCAGGGGAACCGATACGTGCACTAGGTAGCTTAGCACGTATTCTACAACAACTTTTTTAAAATTTAAATTGTTTGAACTCACCATTTAGAATTGCATCCGGATCGTCGACTCATGATTTTTTGTAATTGTGATTGTTGAAGCAATCTAAATTTTAAAAAAGTTATCGTAGAGTACGTGCTAAGATACCTGGGGCGCGACCTTGTGCACTCGCGTCGTCGACTCACCATTCAGAATTGTTTTCATCCTTCAGCAAATCTAAATTTTTACAAAGTTCATATGGAATACGTATTAAAATATCTAGTGCTTAACCCTGTACACCTGGATCATCAATTACAATTTTTTTAGTAATTTTCTCTGTTAAAACAATCTAAATTTTAATAATGTTCTCGTTGAATACGTCTAAGCTACATGGGGCGCGACCCTGTGCACTCGGGTAGTGAACTTGATATTTAGGAACGTGTCGGCTATTGGTATACCTAAGATTTTCATTTTTAACACAGGCTAATTTTTTTAGAAACTTACATGTTCTTAATAATATTTATTTGTGTTTAGCTTGTTTTAAGCATGGAAAACGGATTCTGGTAAAAGAAAACTTCAGATTGCTTTAACTATCGTCAAGCAGTACACAGAAAATAATGGTATTGAATTTGCATTGGACAAGTGTGTCAAAATTCTTCTGAAGAAAAGAAAGATTATTAGCTTTTCCGAAGTCTCTAAGCTTGTGTACGACAACTTAACACTGTAGATACCCATATAGACCTGGACGTGCCTCAAAGCCACATTCAGGACGCAAAATCCTCGAGGGGTTGCTCCGAAACAGATAGAAGTAACTTGTTCGGAAGATTTTTTTTCTTAAATCTGTCGACATTAAGCAAGGTATTTCACAAATAACATGCTTGCCTCTACACGTTTAGAAAGGTTTAATGGGTAAAGAACTAGCTTGAGGCCCTTGAAGTCGCGAAGCGTAAGCATATTACGCTATATAGATGCTGATTTTCAATTTCAGAAGTAAAGAAAGCAAAGGTTGAAAAATTCCGCCAAGAGCTACTAGAAAAAAAAATGCACGAAAACTTTAACAGAAATGCAGACAAAACATCCTCATCAAAAGAGCAAACTTTTGTTTTTCTCAAATCCTGCGGGCTAAATTCAGGTACAAAAGGTTTCTTTTTTGCGTTCCAGGACGGGTTTATTTCTACTTTATAATATCACCACCGCATTTTATGTCAAGAAGGCCCCAGCGATAGCTGCAGAGCGTGTCATGCACACGTTGTGTACCTAGAAAACGTACTATCTGAGTGTCCCACCCAAGCAGGAACTTCGTAACTCTACAGACATAATGCGACCTTAAGAGTCCTTGATTACCATCTTGGTCGCTTTTACGTTGTTAGATGGGACCCTGTCCTGACGAAACCTCCGAGGGAGATAGTCAATTGTCGAAAACAAGAAGTGCCAAATTTTCTGAAATTACAATTTTCGGAAAGCCGTCTCCGTTGGAAACTCGAGGCCTGACATCATTCTCCACACCTTAGAGAAACAAAATATATTTGTGATTGAATTCTCGGTAAGAGACGACTACAACGTCACTGCTACGGGGAAGAATAAGTCGGAGAGATATCGAGACTTTAAAAGGGAGTAGCAGCGACTGGACCCAAAATATTCGGTTAAAGTAGCTGTCCTTTTAATCGGTCTCGCAAGTGCGAAGGTATCACTGGTTCGTAACCTCAAAGCCATAACAGCGTGCCGACAAAGCCGTCATCCTTGGATCGCTGCGCATCCTCAAGCCACACGAGAGTTTCGTCAACCTGTCGTTGTAAATTCATTGTCCCCAATGGCCACCCATCTCATGGTCGTGAGACGTGGTCATAAGTATGATTAACCGCGGTTTTACTGACATTCGGTGTCATTTTTAGATGATAGTTGCCCTCCGTGGGAGATAATAATTTTTACGAACTGACACGTTGGATTGTTCATCCAAATAGATTGTTTATTAAAATTAAGCTATTTTTCGTTGTTAAAATGTTGACCTTAGGTTCGTAACCAGTATAGAGGTCAGCTGTATAATATATACTTGCGAGCTGAAAGGGGTGAAAAACCTACTGTTTATGTAAAAATACAAAAGATGAAGATCTCTGAGCCAAATTCTTTTTTCCCATTCATCACACTTTATTTCAGTTTATAGTACACCAGTTACTGATGAATGTGTTATTATATGAATATTATGTTTAAACAAATCATTTTACATTGAAATCTCTCATTGTTAGCAAAAACAATATAATGATAATTACCTATTTTATATTATATTTCAGTATGTACGAGCTTAAATTTCCTGTTGCCAAATGCGTTCATTTTCCCTAGTCAAAAAACAATTCAAAGCTAATCGAATTACAATGGTTAATAAAATGTGACCTATGTGCTCATGGGATGAGATATGTTATTATAAGAGTAGTTTTTTGTGCTAAATCCGACTCTTGCCTCCATTGAGCTGCAGCACGTCAGGTCTTAAGACTTTTTAAAATCATATTTTGTTTGGAAAAATTACAAATCAGGAGATAGAATGTTGTGAAAGATTTTTTCAAAGAAAATCAATATATGATATCTTTTTACGGTGGCCGAGATAATTTTAATAATTTTTCCTGTTTTTCATCAGTTTTTCAAAAAAAAAAATGTTATTAAAAAAAATCTCGAAAACCTGACGTGCTGCAGATAAATCAAGGCCAGATTCGGATTCAGCACAAAACACTACTCTGAAAAGCGCATATATCATTTCATAAGCACATACGTCTCAAAAATGTTTGACAACAAAATTATGAAATTTTAGTGATGCGAGTCATATAGCTTGAGATAAGAATGTAAAGAAAATAGTATTTAAAATAACTAAACTTTGACTGCACTTAAAAATATTTGAAAAGAAAAAAATTGCAGCCACAGAACATTCACATAGTTTTATTTGCAAATTATGTAAATTACGCCATGCCTACGCGTATCAAAACTTCAGTACAAATAACAAGATTTCTTTACGAATTAATAAGAAAATCTGAAAAAGTTGGCTATGTGTTCCAAATATTGAAATGAATTGTTTAAAATATCAGAATACACAATAACTACGTATTTTGACTTAAAGTTTAGTGCTACTCTGTACCACACTATTACCTTAGAGTTATACTCCACCACGTCCACTTAAAATCAATTTCGATACATTATTTTTAGGTTCAGTAAGTGTTAAACTGTGGTTCTAAATACAATTTATTTCCGGAATTTATTCTCTCAATGGTTACAATTCATACTTGACATCGCGATAATAATTTAAAGTTGGATAATCTAACTTGAGTTTGGGAGATACGAATTTTCAAAATTATGTTTAGCCATAAAAGAAACATTTAGATTATTACACAAATTTTGGAATGAATAATTTAATTCGAAGTATGCAATGCAATACGTTAATGTGAACTATGATTCCTTTGAAATTTTTTCTTCAAGATGTGCATTATGAATAGTTCATGTGTAAATATTTTGTAAACCTAGAGTAATTTAATACTAAAATAATAAAGTTTTGTATCGTATGTTCTGTCGTGTCCAAAACCAATTTACCACATAATTAAAAATAAACTCAAAATAATATTAAAATCTAATAACCTTTAAATCGCATTTTTTAAGTTTGCCACTTAACCGACAGGTTGTTCAAGGTTGACGTGGGTAACGAGTTGTACAGGGGCAAAATAGATAGGACCTCCAGGCACTAGTACAAACACGTGGTTGATGGGTGGCTTTCTAAACGATGCAGGTGGATGAAATTTGAGGGGATTGTACTTTTGAAATTTTTGAGCAGCAAAATATCCATTACGGCAATATTCCCGAAGGTTTGTTTTCACGTACACTGGACCTTCAGTACCAGTAAGGAAATGCTCTAAATTAGTTTGCGGATCTCTAGGTAGAAGATGCCTTACCCAAAAAAAGCCGGTGCATTGAGGGTTATTCTCCTCTTTTTCTATTACTATATAAGTAGAATGGACCTCCTTCCTCAAATCCATAGGTTTCATCCAATATGGTAAGACACTTTCGCTTAGTGGTCTGAATAGTCCAGAAAAAGCTGGGCCATCTGCTTTGTGTACATAAACAAAGCTTGGAGACATACCTGGAAATCCATGTATACCTGATTTTGAAACAAAAAATGAACCTGTATGAACATTTTATATAACAGTGTGAACTAAATTTTCAACAACTTGAAAAAACCATTGTTAAAAATTTTCTTTTTATGTTTGTAAAAAGATTAAGAGGAATTAAATAATGTTTCTCATAGTTTCATTATACCCAACAATGAGTTTTCATAAACTTGCTCATCTCTAATTCCATATTTCACTTTAATTGAAAGAGTTACTTCCAGCGTTTCTGTTTTTACTGAGATTTGCAATTCATAACGTATTTTGAGCGTTTTTTAGTCTTATCAATAAAAGGGAATATATAAGTGCGTAAAACTAGGGTGTTTAAATTAAAAAATCTGCCCTAATGATGTAGGAATCTGCTTTAATTGCGCAGGAAGTAAATTGTTCGAGAAATTCCTAAATAGTTTACAAAACCATTATTAATCATTTATTGCTAAAGGTTCGCTAGGAAATCTTAGAGCCTTTTATTATTTTTAATTCTTTTACACTATATGCATTATTATTATTATTATTATTAATATTTGTTTTAAGTTATGCCACAATTATAGGGTACGCGGTCTAAAACTGTTAACTGATTTTTTTTTAATCAATTTTTTTGTATTTTTGAAAAAAAATTTACATGAAGTTAATATCCCGCAAAAGTAAACGCAAAACTTCATTTAATTTTTAAATGGACTTGCAAAAATCGTGTCTTGGTGTCTAGAGCATAGGTCCGCGACGCAGGTGTTAAAGCCTTAACAGTGATGTGCAATATAAAGTTCCGAATATGAATTCATTCGTCTTCAAATGCGCTTTTATGTGCCATAAATTTGTTTTTAAAAATCTTGAAAATTGCCCACGATATGGAGGTAACAAAATTTTACGAATAATGACCAACAAAATTAAAGTTTTCAATTCGCATTGATGAAGTGACTTTCCTATGGGGTTCCAAATGCGCTTATATGTGCCGTAGTCAAAATTAATAAAAACCCATAATCAACCCCCCAATTAACACTTGTTACCGACCCACTATTCGATGATATCTCCAAATAAATTAAATAGCAAAATAAAAATTCATATATGGCTTTCTTATTTACTATCTATCTACGATCCACTATCTGTCACTGACTACTGAGTCAGTGACGTAACTATACAAAAATTTTAATCGGATTTAACTAACACCCTTAATATCTGAAATGATGAATTTCGGAGAAAGTTTTTCAGAATTTAAGAAATTTAAATTAGACTAAAATCCAAATAAAAAATCCCATTAAATTAATCCTATTTAAAATACACCTTCAGTAATTATATAATAAAAAAATTATTCTCACTCAGAGAAATTTCCTCTGGTGACAGAAGGTTGCTTCTTGGCGTAAATGGAATTTCTTGCTAAATTTACGGTGTACAGGATTTTCATTTGAGGAGCGTTCACATATGAAATCACGCTTTATTTCAAGCTTTTTTACCGCCCCCCGTAACCCTGTCACGCTCAGTCACGAATTAACGAGACCCCCACCTATAATATTACGTCACATTCTTTTGACCGCCTCCTTTCACATTTTTTAAAATAATTATAAAATATTTTTCGGAATCTTCTTAAATATGAGAATCAAACGTTACATAATCATAGTAAAAAATATAAACTTGAGAATTAACACTTTTTTATTCTTCTCAAAGAACATATCAAACAGCTAGG
>NC_046663.1:57352163-57385335 GCF_010883055.1 Belonocnema kinseyi
CCCCCCTGTCCTATTGTACGTGACATCATAAGTAAACGCTCCCTTGTCTCAACAGGAATACTTTTTCAGCAAAAAAAATCCTGATGTGACTAACTTCATCTAATCGTGCAGACAAATAATTCTATTTATGTAAAAAATGTGCAGCGATAACTTATTTCAAGAATTTTTAATAACTTTTCGAATCCCAATCAATATTTGAAATATTTGCTGAGACACAAATCATTAGAATATTTGTTTAAAAAAGAAATAACTCAAATGATTGTTTTTCTTTGATCACTATATAATTTCAAACTTATTTGTTTAATAACCGCGCGATAAATTCAATTTTGAGATCCGCAAAACACCAGAAGTCGTCGATTCCACGACTGATTATGAGTCCCCGTGGTAAAACTTACTTTTCCACAATAAGGACGGGAAAATTTGAAAATATTAGACTGTTTACCTTAATGCGAGGACTCGACTTAGGCCCGCATTCGCATACTCCTTTCTGTCATGTAAAAAAACAATATGTTAAACATGTTGAACGCTAGAAGATTTCGAACTTGTGTAATAACCGCGCTAGATTCACTCGCGTGGCAATTTCATGCACGTTGGGAATCTCTTTTTTCTCATTTCGGTTAACAATTCACTATTTATAAATCAGGGACAACACATTCCCCAGCGATTCTATATCATTTGATTAAAAAAAAATCTTATACGGCAATTAAAGTTCATTGGTGTTATCAGCGTGAGTAGATAGATCATACGTCGTTATACTGAGGTTGATTAAAGTTTTTAAATTCAATTTTGAAAGTGGCCCATATGAGCGAACTAGAATTCCTATCTGAAGAGATAATCATAAATATTTATATTGAAATTTAGTTTATTTTGAGATATCATAGTATAGTGAATCATATAAACTTTATTTTATATTGCAATTTAGGTTATTTGGAGATATCATCGGATAGTGAACCGTAACAAGTGGTAATGAGAAGGTTGATTGTCGTTTTTTTCAATTTCGAAAGTGGCGCATATCAGCGCATTTAAAAACCTATACGAAGAGATCATTATAAATTTGTATGCTGCAATTTAAGTTATTTAGATATATCATCGAATAGTGGATCGTAACAAGTGGAAGTGAGGGGGTTGATTATGGTTTTTTGTCAATTTAAAAAGTGGAGCATATGAGCGCATTTGAAATCCTATCCGAACAGATGATTATAAATTTTTATATTGTAATTTAGGTTATTTGGAGATATCATCGGGTTGTGGATCGGTAGCAAGTGTTAATGGGGGGGGGGGGTGATTATGGTGTTTTGTGATTTTGAAAATGGCGCATATGAGCGCATTTGAAACCCCATACGTAAGTCACTTCATCAATGTGGATTGCAAACCTTTTATATTGTTGGTCATCATACGTAAAAATTTTATACCTTCATATCGCGTGCAATTTTTAAGATTTCGAAAAAAATTTTATGGCATATGTAAGCGCATTTGAAGACGAATGAATACATGTCTGCAACATTATATTACACGTCACTGTTAAAGGTTTAACACCTGCTCTACACTGCCTCCCCCCCTCCAATTTCGATATCTTTGTTAATTACCTAGTGCAAGATTGTTAAGTGGTGGCGCATGTAAGCGCATTTGAATTTATTGAAGATAGGTATGATGAATTTGGAAAAATGTTATTATTTTAGAAAAATGACGCCTGCCTCCCGACCCCATTTTGATCGCTGACAACTCGGTTATCAATGTGGCGCAAATTTTTTTCTCTAAAGGTCATATGAGCGCATTTGAAGATCTTCAAGATCATGTGATTTAAATTTAAATTTTGTAAATGTTTTTTCTCGAATCAGCTCAGTTTACTCGTAGAATATGACATTGAGACACATGTGAATGAGCGTAAAGTTCAGTCTGTATGTGTGTCGAAAGTCATTGGTGGCAAAAGTTACTTTTTATATCTTGAAGTTCAAGCTTTCTAGTACACGCCGATCTTCGACCAGGGCTTTCTCGCACATGGTTATCTTTTTCAAAGCGCTCCTTTTGCGATTCAATAGAGCCAACCATTAGCTTAAAAGACATTTCTTGTTTTTCTCTTGAGTTGAAAAATTAAACAGGTACGCAACTTTTTTTGTGTCAAAATTGAAGCATTTTGGTGCATATCGATCTTTGACCAGGGCTTTATGGCACATGGTTATCTTTTTTAGAGTCCTCTTTTTGCGATTCAATAGAGCTGACCAATAGCTAGATAGAGATTTATTGTTTTGTTTTTAAATTAAAAAAATAAAGCAGAGACTCAACTTTTGATGTATGCAAATCGGATTTTCTGGGGACACGCTGTTCCTTTGACAAAAGTTTTCTTGGAGAAGGATGCTCCTTTCGGCGTGTTCGTTTCATGGTTCGATAAATGCTTTTTATTTATCTTTTTATTTTCCTGTTTTCAATCCACATAAAATTAAGAAAAAAATTTTTATTAGTGTCCGATATCAAAGATTTTGAAAGAAATAAGACAGCTTTTCTAGAGATCGGTAATTTGTTCTAAATGCTATTAAATTTCAAATGAAAGAAAATAATCAATTGTAATATTTTTAAGAAAACGAATTTTAAATTCGAACGTTAAGCTTTTTTGTTCAAAGTTTAATTGTTTCACTGGAGATTCGACTGTTTAGTTTTTTTAGGGGGGGGGGGGGGGGGGTATTCTGTCCGCAGGTGTGCATTAAATTATTGGAAGTTGCAGAGCGGCCGCATAGAGAATGATATTCGGAAACTTCAGTCAAAAGAATCAACGAAACTTTAGCCAAAAGAATCCTGGTATCAACACACTTATTAATCATGATGAAGGAAGTTCCAGATGTCTGTAAAGGTGGATCTTAAGGTCGTAAATGCGCGTGTGTAAGCGTTTTTAGATGATAAATTTGTTAAGGCAAAGTCAACCAAAGACTTGGAAAAAATGTTCAACAAACTTAAGTGTAACATTGTCCTTCATGAACAGAGGATAGATCAAGTTGATAATTACATTTATTTTAGTAGTTTCGGTACTAATGATGAAAAGATAGAGAGACAAATAAAAGTATAAACAAGGGTACTAAGGTTATCGGCAGGGTGGAAATTATTTTTTATAAGTGTGAATATATCAGGTACAACTAAAATGGCAATATATAATTCTAGACTCGCACGCACCTTGATGAAAGCCTGCGAGACTTGTCAAACTCAGTAACGAGAGAACCCATGAAGAATGTTGTTTATATAAGACACTATTTGAGAAGAGTGAAAGAAATTTGTTGAGATGATTTTTGCATGTTAAGAGAAAAAAGATGAACAACTGGCGGAACAGGTATATTGAGAGAAGTTGAGTGGAAGCTTACTCAGAGGCAGACCGGGAAAAGAGTAATCGGTAGGCGTAAGTAAGACCCTAATACGAAAAAATATGCCGGTGCAGACGATTTTCGCGACAAATGGTTTATAAGAAATGCACAATAAAGAGTGTTAGTAGAGTAAATGACGCCTGAAGGAAAAGATCTTGGGAACTTTTGAATCCAAATGGAGTAGTGTTGTGGAACAAACGTGTTATTCAAATAAACAATAAAGGAATTCTAGATTGATCTAAGAATCTATAAACCACATTCTCTTATACCAACTTGTACAAGTATCTTGATTACTTTCTTCACATAAACTCCATGATCCACGACTAGAAACGAGTGAGTCACGACTTCCCGAAAGGGATATTTCTTAAGGATATATTGAATAGTACACGGAAAAAAATTCTTCAGACGAACAAGTGAATCGAGAATATATTAAAGTCAAAGAAAGTGTCCGCTTAGATTAGATAAAACGTTAAGTTAGAAGAGTTAAACATTTAATTACTTTCTGTAAATTGTTCTCATAAATCAGTAATTTGGACACAATTGCTGAGTTGGAGAGCTTATTATTTTCGACAGATTATGTATAATTTTATTATCTTTAGATTAGAAAAAAAATTCAGTTGTTATAGAAATATTTTTAACTACAATAGCCAATCTTTCGTCTGGTATCGTGAAAATGAATTTCCCTGACATCCGTATAATTCATTTGGAGGTCAAGTTTGTTGTTTTTATCGCGTTTCTTGATATTTCAATATAGTTATCGCCTACAATAAAAAAATGGTAAATTATTATTACCGCATCATAAACTCTATTTAATATTAATATGTGCGCACATTTTAAGTGGTAAAAAAAGGTTAATTGTCTAAAGTAAATCTGAACTGTCCCTACTCCCGATTAGACCGTCGCTATTTTATTTCGCTGCTTCCACAATGCACCAGCGCTCTTCCGATAATTCCTTCAGACACATATTCTTAAAATCCCTATTATAGCTATACTTATCCGAGGTTTGACAATACGATATCCCTGGTATATGGAAAATGGTCAAGGATATTCATTTGCGCTGATCTAGGAATCTTTCTCAATTCCTTCGTTTGTTTTCAGATAAATGTTTAGCTATAATAAGGAATAATATCCCTGGCACAGCTCAATTTTTTTACCGTGTAATAATTATACAAAAATGTTTTGCGAACTGCAAACTAACCGTGTTCCTAATTTTTAAACTTTAACATTATCTCGAAGGATTCGACCGAGGATAAGTTGAATGAAAATAATAATATTAATAATATTAACCATGCCGAGGGTGTTTTCGCGTTGGTATAGCGATAGGGCTTGAGCTTTACTCTCATGATCTTGACGGCTATGTTAGCTGTAGCATTACTGCTGAGGAGGTTTCCAAATCCAGGCAGACAGAGAACGAAGATAACAGAGACTAAGCAGAGCACAAAAAATCAAAATATAGATGGAGAATTTACGAACATAAATCGTCTTTATAAGGTTCTCAGGATTCGCCGAAACGCTCCTAATGTCGCGGCTGAGAGCGGCAGTTTGAAAGTCAATGGTGGTGGGCTACGTAAAGGACAGGTAGATCTCATCCGTATACAAAAAGGGCTATTATCCAGGCAGAACAGAGTCAGGAACCACTGCCACAGGAATATCACGTCAGCGTATCAACTTTTAAACTTATCACGACGAATACTTGATGCGCTGTCAATTCGAATGCGTGATCGGATCAAATATAGTTTTTCTTGACGGCCTGGCCTTTTTTCTAGAAGAATGATCAATTATGTAAAATTATGGGCTGAACAGTTAAGATCCATTAGGCGGCGCCACCTCACATCCGATGTCAAAGTAAGAATCATCGAAAAATAGGTGTAACAATAACTAGCATTATCGCGAAAAGCCATATATGAGCAGGAGCTGATCGTGAGGATGTAGTGGGCGACTGGCTTCTGGTCAATAGTCATTAGGCCTGTAACCAATAAAACCTACACCTGGTCCTGTTCTACTTATCGAAATGCTACACGAGGAAAACCTTAGTTTCATGGCGTGCTTCACTTATGCCATCCTAGAGTTTGCAGATCAAGAACCATCTGCGGAAAACAGTCTGAAGAAATTTAGAGTCAACAAAGACCGTGTCCGGTTAGTTGGCAGGTTGAATACCTAGTACTGCCTCTGTTATTATATCAGATTATGAGTTAATTGCAAATGTTCTTTTGCACATTGCACTACGGTCGCATCTGCCATTATGATATGCACGAACCTAGAGTCCGAGCTACTAGATACTATGCCCCAAGAAAGATGACAGTCCCTCCAATAGAAGTTTCTATTTGTAGGCGCGATTTCCCCTTCCATCCAAAGTGAAATGTTAAAGAAATATAACCCCATTAAACCCACTAAAAACGTTAAAAATAAATAAATGTCTTCTTCTAATTCAGAAATAAAATAAAGATAAAAGTCCTTCTTAAAATTTAGAAAACTTTATAAAAATTAAGAATTGGAAAGAAACCTGTTTAAAATCAAGAAACTTCAAATTCAACCTCATTATAAATGAATAATTTTACAGTATATCAGATCGGTGACATTTAAAGGAATAGGAAAGTTTTTCCAATAAAGTCTTCAAAAATGATAGCTTATGGAGATTTACAAATGAAAAAAATGGCAGTTTCAAGATAATGCTTCATAGAATAAAGGGCTTACAATTTTTCAATTTAAAATGACAAGTTTGATAAATATGTGAATGTAACATTTTTTAATGTTTAATTAAAATACTTTTAATTCAGATTAGTGGGATAATTTGATATTGTAGTTACGTTTTTAAGAGTTAAATTTTTTAAGTGAGCTTACATTAAGGAATGTGTGTTAATTGGGATATGACCAAAAATTAGTTTTTGTTTCTAAATATTACACTTAGTTATTTATATACAGAATTTGACTGCTAAAAACAAACTTCTTTTGCGTGTAGTGCGCCAATTATAATTACTATAATGTTGGGAAATTATCTGAAACAGCAAATATCTATCCTTATTTGCAATTTGTCACTACCCAAAGATTTTATAGTTTGACCAACATGTTTTTCCTAGATTTCAAGCGTTATTAATTTTCCTAATTTAAAAATTGGCAAAAAATGTTAGACAGATGAAAAGCATGAATAAATAAAAGGTCTTATTTTTTTGGGAAAAACATATTTAAAGGATCAGGGCTGTGATATGTACACTTTATTTATCAATTACAGTCGATTAGTGCACCCCCACTTCCCTCAATATACCATTTTTTATTTTAACTTTGTATGAACCTATTTCTATTAAATTTACTCAAAAAATGTATTTGTAAATACGACAAATTGGAGTTGGTATAAATTATAAATTGGTGCACATGTCACATATTTGGTGAATGATATAATTTAAATGTAGGAAGTTATATTGATATGTAATAATAACCACACTTCAATTTTAATTTTTTTTAAATCTGCCCGCTTTGAGGGTACATGCTCGTCGCGCGCGGTTCGCTTTGCTCGCAAGTTCGAGCAAGCCTAGGCAGTTTTTTTAATTTCCTGTAATGAAAATGTTTTAATTCAGTACAGTGAAGCTGTGTCCTTAGTTACTCCTGCTCAAAATATGTTGTCAAAGTTGTTGTGCATATGCAATCATTTCTCACACATCTCACCTTTAAAAAATAATAAAGATAATTTCAGACTTCATGAATTTTATATCAATTTTCATGTTTTTCAGGTTTCTTTTATTATTTCAGAATTTCTTCAATACCCCTCTTAATCTAATGAATATATATGTAGGAAGGAGAGGGACAACACATAATAAAGTTGATCCTCTGATCTGACACGCTTTCTGGGGGCTTTCCCTCAGATTTTCAAATTGCTCTCTTGTAAATATTTTAATGTCATATTATACGACTTAAAACATTTTCAAATAGATGAACATGGACCAATTTTAAAAATTGTATTAAAATATTTTGATTTTTTTCCATCTGCCTAGATTTATTTAAAAGGGAACTTACCTAACTCTGAAGCGTAGGCCTTTCGTGTTGTTAGTATCGATGGAGGCAGGTGTTCTAAAATATAAAAACAACAACGCTCAGGTGTTTATTAAAATATAAGCGGAATAATTGATTATCCTTTTTTTAAGTCGTAATTGAATGTAATATCATTCCTAAAATATTTACTATAAGACAATCCATACCCTTTACTAGTTTTCTCGGTAATTATAATTATCTGCTATTAATTAATTATCATCTACAGCTTATTTACTAGGGACGTGAAGATAGATGAGGAATTAGATAGGCGAATAAATGAAGAACTAACAAACAGACTAACGAAAAAAGTGTATCAAGGTAAAGTAAATGGCAGCGTGCCCAGAGGTAGACCGCGGAAAGAATGGTTAGAATGTGTGAATGAGACCAAAGTTAGAAGAGACATAAGAACTCACAGAAACACGAGAGCCTGCATGAAAAAATGCATGGACATAAAGGAAGCTAGAGAAGTATACCAGGACAGGAAAGTATGGCGGCAAATAGTTAATAAAAAGAGTGTCAGTAGAGTGAATGAGGCCTGAAACAATGACCTTGGCTACTAACGGACCCAAATGGGGTACCTTACGTAACGACTTCGTCAGGTTCTTCGCTTGGGGTGATTGCTAGAGAGATTGATCAGCAACCTGGGTCGGAGCAGTGTTGCGGAACGAACGTGTTATTTACTTAAATAGCATGAAAATTCTGGATCAATCTGAAAAATCTCTATCCCTTCCACACACTACTCCTTTCCCCTACCGAGTGAGTCATGCCTACCCCGAAAGGGAAATGCTTAATGGTGTAATAATAATAATCTACAGTGGGATATTCGACTCTTTTCCGGATATGAAAAGTGTATTTTTTAAAGTAGTTTTTCGATGTTCTTTTTTAATTTGAATCCACGGTCACCTTTTTCGATAACTGAAATGCTTCTCGGGATAACAGCAAAAGTATTAGAAATGTAGAAAATCTAAAACTGTAAATCCAAAAGAATTCAGACTAATTTAAACAGATTTAATACAATTAAAATAACTTTGAGGTAGTTAAAAAAATGTAAAAAAATTCATAAGAATTGAGCGAAACCTGTGATCAATTGCGTATTCGCAGAAAATTTTAAGAATTATTTTGCTTATTTATTCAATCCCATGAAGTTTTATAATGTCTGAAATTGTCTATTCTATTTACTTTCATAATTTCGATGGGGTAATTTAAAAAAATTAATTCCTCATATATTTTTATATAACTTTTTTTGTTAATATTACTGGTTCAACTTTGTTTTCACAAATTATTGTAATTGGATCTAGAAGATTTTTTGGATCGCAGAGGTTTTTGGTAAGATTTCTTGTTTTCTGTAAATTTTTAAAAAGAAAATACACGTGATCAATTCAATTCAACGCAGAATTTTTTCCCTGATTTGCAAACTTAGTAAATTATGAAAATAATAATTAAGACGTCCAAAAAATTGAGGCCTAGACATAGGTACCGTTAGATTAATAAAACTCTGGCTTCCCGAAATCATAGATTTAACTTTTAGAATACGTGTACATCTAACTTCTCAAATAAACTTGTTTGTAACTACCATATATGCGGCATAAAATAAAAAATCTTTGGGCGTAAAGCTATTTTTCATTGTTAAACTCTATCTCTGCCAAAGCTGAAATTCCTAAAAATTTTGAAAATAGAATTTATTCTCCTTTCAGAATTGTGATTATTAAGATAAAAGATCAGACTTATTTGCTTAGGAGTTACATTTTTCAGAGAAAGCTTCTAAATAAACAAAGTTTAAATTTTTCATAATTGTTAATTGAAAATAAACTAGACATCTGCATTTTGTTGGATTGAATACACTATTTTCGATTAGATTTGCGTTCATTTTCGGATCCGTTTATTCGATTCGAGCGACCCGCCAAGTAAGTGTTGAAAAACCGACATTCGATTTATGCCATGTTCGGTTCGAATTTTTCAATTCGACCAAACCCTCACTCAAATGTCGAAAAACCGACATCCAATACCACCTTCGAATTGGTTTTTGGATTCGGATGGCCCATGCTTCTGAGAATCCCATCCCGTGCAGAAATTTCAAAAGGGCTTTAGTGGGGCTCTAACTAGTTTCCCTTATATAGAATTGGGATATAGTGGGGGAAAATAGTAGAAGCCTTATACAGAACGTAACGCTGAGGCCATATGGGCCCTACTAGATTTTCTAGTAGGATTCTTTTCGGGTCAGCTCGATTACTCCTCAATTAAAAAGAAAGGCTCCTGCGGGACATCTACAGAGCACTGTGACGCTAGTGCCAGCCAGCACTTTTATCCGTTCATCACTATACAACTGTATATAATCCGAATATCGTTTATCATTTAAAAAATGGAAATTTCATTAAAAAATTTTCGTCAATTTTAACACACAATAAAGCTATGCTCTAACGGTATGACAAAAGAGGTACAAAAGAACGCTTGTATACTGGCCAGTTGATTTAATGATTCCCAGAACTGCTGGCCTACGAATTTACGTAGCCGTTGTACAGTGTGTTGCAGCCGGGTACAAAATTTTTTAACTTTCGTGTAAAGTTTGGGTTTTAGGTGTTTTAGACCATTTTACAACTCTAAAGATTGACATCAAATGTAATTTTTTCTAAACATTTACAATTTTTTATAAATATTGAAATTAGACATTTTTCTCTAATAAAAAATCAGCAATAAGTTCTTTTCACGGCAGTTCTATTTATAGTAGCGGTCTCCCCTTATAATTCTGGCTTTAGAATACTAAATAAGAAAATAAATATTATGAACCTGTCAAATCTGTAAAAAACATTACACAAATTTAAAAGTGAATAAAATCGAAGGAATTTTTATTAATAGTTACTCTGTAATCACACAACGACTTTTTAATTTTAATTTTAAAATAAACGACACGTTTTTGCTTATTATTGGATTATATATAGGTGGCGAAATATTAACTAGCAGATTGACAAATATCATTGTCTTCATGGCATGAAAGAACTGAGTTGGTTTATACACTCTTCATAATTACGACTGGTTTTTATGAATAATTGTAAAAATAATAAACTTGTCCTGCTGGATGATGCAAAAATAACAGAGAGACCTTGCTTTAAAATTGTAGTCGATTTCATAAAAAACAATATGATGTTTCCATTAAAACACGGCTTCAGAGTAACTTTGTTATTAAATTTGTTTCAAAATTATGAATTTTTGTGGACAAACAAAATATCACAGTGAAAGCCTTTCAGTTATATACATTGAATTGATTGTGATAAAGAAACTAAATTTATCTATTAACACAGGGCCGAATTATGCATTTGTTTATTACATTTATCAAAAGCAATTACTAATTGTCTACTATTAAAAAAATACCTATAAAGAGCTACTAGCAATACATTAGGAATTTATTTCTGTGAAAAAACGAAATCCATTTGTTAAAAATTAAGAAATAATGAATTTGTTTAATAAATTTGCTTAAACAAACATAAATTTTAATATTATATCAAAAGGTATTCTTAGAATATCTGAAATTCATTTAGAAAACATTCTTTCACTAAAAATAACAATATTATGCATTAGTAAATTAATCTTGTTTGAACATATATCGCTAATTGTCTGAAATCAAAAAATAGCACAAAAAAGCTACCAGCAAGATATTTATTGTCCTTTCTGTTTAAAAACAAAACAAAGTTTTTGCAAGTCAGAACGAAATTTTTCTCTTGAGATTTACACTTCAAACACATCTGAAGTAGTTATATATCATTTTTACTGAAAATCTCATTTTTGTTCATTAATTTGTTTATAAAAATGTTAAAAAAGATTTTAAATATCTGATACTGCTGGACATCATTCAAGACAAGTTTCAACACTAATTCTGTGTACTTTCGCAGCAATTGCATAAATTCTCACAAAATGGCATAGTCAAATTAAAAAAAATGTATTTTCATTGATAAATAAAAAAAAAGTTAAACAATTGTTTCAAAAATATTCCTCGGCAGCTTTGTAAGAAATTTCATAAGCTTTAATTGAAAAAAAAAATTTAATCGGACAAATAGTTTAGGCTAAAATTTATTTGTCCACGAACACCTCTTTTGATGCCACTGTGCGACGGCTCGATCAAATCAAAAAATTCGAACCGATGATAGAGCGCGTCGAATTTCGGTTTTCGAAATTTGAACTACGGGCCGATCGTATCAAAAAATTCGCTTCAAATGTGGCACGGATCGAATTTAGGTTTTCGTCATTCAAAGTGCAAAAAATGTCGGTTCGAAATCGGGTCAAATTTTTTTGCTCATGTCTAATATAAACCCAAAATTTAATTGTCTCTCGTTAGGAGATTTTCAAATTTTTAAGGTTTTCAATTCTCATTTATTTAATTGTTATAAAAACTACTGAGTAGCGTAACGATAGCAAGATACTTAAAGAAATAGCACATTGTTAATTAAGTGGGCAAACTAGGAGATACTAAATCGAGTTGAATCCTGGCATTCAAGTTAAAAGTATAATATTTCCAATCTTTCCCGTCACTAGTGTAGAAAACTAAGTTTTATCACACGGAATCTTCACTAATTGTGGAATCCATCACTTTTATTGTTTCGCGCTTGGGTCCCAAAATCGCATTTCTCACTTGAATATTAAAAAAAAGTAACCTACCCATCTCTATTCCTTCGGGTGGTTTTCTTAGTTGGCTCGAAGAAGATCCTTGATGTGGGAGCGGCACTTTTGTAGAAGGATTGTTGCCCTGTGAGCTAAATTCTGCAAAAGTAATAAACAATAGATAACCCAGTGGGCGCGAAATTTGGCGACGTCTTTACGACATCGTTACGACATCTTTACGACAACTTTACGACATCTTATGTTCATGTCGTTACGTTGTCTTTTGTGATATCGTAAATATGTCGTATGATATGAGGATGTCTTCACGATATCCTAAAGACACTGTAACGACATAGACATAGAATGTCGTAAAGTTGTCGTAAATATGTCGTAACGATGTCGTAAAGACGTTGCCGAATTTTGTGCACACGGGGAAAATTTTTGTCTCTAATACACTGACAAAGAGAGGTAATGAGATGCGGATAGCTTATTCGATCAGGGATTTACAGGTTTGAAGTAGATCAGTGTTCATTAGAAATGTACTTTTTCGTTTGATCGAGTGGGCATCATTTCCTGAGATACATTAATTTTTTATTTTACTTTTTACTCTTGAGCTCGACTCAGAACTTAAGGCCGATTGGACTATGAGAGAAAATACACTGAAGGCATTGTAATATATCTTTAAAAAGATTCTAAATTATGATAATTTTCTACACTCAATATCAAAATATGTTTTTAAAACTTGTTAATGATTTATTAATAGTGATTGAACTTTTAAGATTGCTTCAATGACTTCTGTACTTATTAAATGAAAAGATATTTCATTAAAACTATCAAAAATCTTTAATTTACCTTTTTTGTCAGTTTTTGGTGTTGGTCCTTTCCGAATGTTATAATGTCATTTACTTTTAAAGGGAACAATACACATGTTGTGTGTTTTAATTTTTTCAAAATATGATGTTAAAATTAATTCTAAAGTAAAAATGCTGTCATTTCTTTTTTGAAAACTTCAAATTACGTAGAGAGCGAACATATCTGTTTCCTTTGATGTAAATTGTATTGTATATTGTATTATAAAGATAAAATTTTATGATACTCACCAATCGAATTTAAAATAAAGACCAGTGTGGCCACCAGGATATAAAGCAACTTCATTTTTTTAAAATGTAGATAACCATGACTGATGTTTTAGTGTTAGAACAGCGTTTGTAAAGAATGTTCTTATTTTTTGTGTGTATATTGTGCTGATATTTGAGTTTTCTTCTTCCCGAGCATGAATCGTAAAATTTATTCTCGTTGTAAGTACATAGTGCCAACCCTGACATAGAGAGATTTCACATTTCACGTTTAATGATTTATATTGTAATAAGTATATGAGACAATTCTTCTTATTCTTGTGTTTTCATAACTCTTTTTGCCTTCCACATGATATTATATTAATAATTGAGGAAACATAGACTCTGTAGTTGTTTTATTATAATTTCATTGTCTGATTGCATAATTCAAAATCATATATTTGCAATCTTGTATAATAAGTTCTAGTTGCGAAGTGCATCATTCGACATAAATTTTGCAAGAAATCTTCTAGGTCACTTGAATTACAAAATTAAAACTTTAAAACATGAAGAAATTTAAATTTGAATACTAAATACCTAACTACAAAATCAAGTCATAGAAATTCCTCTAAATTGGAAATATTTAAAATTGAAACAATTTTAATTGATTAAACCTCTATAAATGTAAAATTAAAAACGGCAAGTTCTCATATGTATAGGGCAATATTTCTCGACTTTTGTATATTTTGGGGAATTATAACTCTGTTGATAGCAATGAAAAATATTCTTTCCCTACAGCTGTGATGGTATTTCTCATAAAATTGCCATTATTCAAGATCATTGTTTGAAACGAAAACATTTGACCTCAAAATGTAAGAATCAATAATAAATTATACCAGTGTTTAACAAGTTACTGAAAAGTTAAGGCTTTACCTGACGGTTGCTTCTTTCATTGCACACTTTATATTTAATACAATATTTGAATGTCCAAAAAGAATCTTAAAAATTTGGTGAATTCGATTAAAAACTGAAATTTTTGATAAAACTAAATATCATACTTATAGTTAGGTAAAATGGTTTTAAGAAAAACTAAATTTTTGTATAATCTCTCTTTTATTTAACGGATTAATAATTTAATGAATGTATCAACCTGGCTGTGCTGAAAAGTAGGCTGGTCCAAAAATGCACTGGAAAATTTTTTTCTCGAATTTTTGTGAATACCAATCGGAAATTTTGTTCAAATCCAATAAAAAAATAAAACTGTTTTTTTTTAAATATTTATATGTACCGCAATCCCAACGGAGCTTAACACGTATTTCTTGTAAGAAAAAAATCCGTTTTTCTAAATTTGATTCAGAACCTTCAATAATAACTGAATCTAGTTATAAATAAGGATTCCTTTTTAGAATATAAATTAAATATCCCTTTTCAAATATCACCACCATTAGTCTGTTTTATAGGACCCCAAAAATATACCATAAATGAAAAAATAGGTTTTGCCAGGCCTTGGCGCTCATTACAATTTCTTTGTGGTTTTTAATGCAAATTGTTTCTTATGAATAACATACCACTTTACACTGATAATAAGATAGTTTAATAAATTTTTTAAATAATTTATCATTGTTTCTAGCAATTTTCTCATAGGAAAGAATCAGAAAGTCGCGTTTTTTTATTTCTACTTTTTGTCCAATCTTTAATTGTAGGGAGATAATGGTTCAATAATGTTAACAAGAATGATTGTTGAAACAGTTTATTATCATCTTTAATGATATTATTCTAGAATATTGCTAGAAAATGGCACTTTGGAAGAAAAAAGTTCACTTTTTTGTCCAATTTAGCATTAAAATGAGATAAATAATTAATTTGAGTCAAGAAAATTAATTTCTAAACAGTTTATTATTATAATTTCATTTTCATAATGTTAGAAATATTTGGTTCTTTCTTAAATTTCTTGCTTTTGGTCTAATTTTCAACTGCAGGAAAACAATGATTAATTAAAGCTGAAGAAATAATTCTGTTAACAATTTATTATCATCTTTAATAATATTCACTTTGTTAATGGTAGAATTTTGCGATTTTTTCTAAAATTCAAAGGTGCTGAAAATCCAGTAGCATATTGTTGATAAGTTGCAACTGTTACCTTTATTTACCTTTAGTATACAGCCACTGCATTTTATTTAAAGAAGTCCCCAGCAAAAGCTGCAGAGCATCTCATGCACACGTTGAGTACATAGAACACATAATATCTGGTTGCCACATCCAGGCGGGAACACGTATCTCTACAGAAATATTGCAGCCCTAAGAGTTCTCTATTGCCATCTTTGTCACTCTTACGTTATTGGCTGTGACCCTGTCCTGAAGAAAGCTCCGAGGGAGATTATGAATTATCCAGACTAAGAAGTGCCAAATGTTCTGAAACTAAAATTTTCGGAAAGCCGCCTCCGTTGGACACACGAGGCCTGACATCGTTCGCCAAGACTAAGAGAAATAAACTATATTCGCGATCTAATTTACGGTTATGGGCTATTACAACATCACTGTTTGGGAAAGGATAAGTAGGACAGGTGTCAATACTTCAAAAGGGAGCTGCAGCCACTGCACCCAAAATATTCGGTTAGAGTAGATGTCCTTGTGATTGATGCTCTTGGAGGTGCGAAGCTAACACTGGTTCGCAACCATAAAGCCATCCTGGCCTGCCAAAAATATCTACAAGCACTTGCGAAATAGATGCTGAACAGTGTCATCCTGGGATCGCTTCGCGTCCTCAAGACACACGAGGGTTTCGCCAGCCAGTCGTTAAAATTTCATCGTACAATTGTGACCATCCATCTCGTGGTCGTGAGACATGGTCATAAGTGTGATTTACCGCGGTTATACTGACAGGCGGTGTCATTTTTAGACGACGGTTGCTCCCAGTGGGAGATAATAATGATAAAAAAACTAATACGTTGGATTGTTTCTTCGAATAGATTGTTTATTGAAATTAGGCTATTTTTCATTGCTAAAATTTTGGCTTCAGGTTCGGAACCAATATAAAGGAGAGCTATGTAATAAATACACACGAGCTGAAAGGGGTGAAAAGCCTTACTGTTTAAGTAAAAATACAACAAATAAAGATTTTTTAGGCTAGTTCTTTTGTCTAATTTATCACACTTTATTTCAAGTAGTAGTACATCAGTTACTGATTAATGTGTTATTATATGTATATTATGTTTAAACAAATCATACCAAATTAAAATCTCTCATGATTAGCTAAAACAACATAAAATAATTATTTATTGTATAATATATTATTATACATACGAGCTTCAATTTTCTGTTTCCATTTGCGCAGTTTTCCCGTGATCAAAAAACAATCCAAAGCTACTCGAATGATCTGATAGTCTAAATTTTCGTTAATAAAAATTTTACAGCAAGATGAAATTTGATTTAAAAATATTTTACAACAAAATTCTGAAAATTTAGTGATGCGAGTCATATAGCGTGAGATAAGAATATGAAGAAAATATTATTTAAAATAAATAAATTTTGACAGCGCAGGCTTTCTTAAAAAATGTTACTAAATACGTTCACATTGCTTGAATTATTATTAAATTACGCTGTAAAATTAATAAAAATTAATAAAAATTTCAGTACAAATAGCTACACTCACGCAAGTGAATTTATTATGATAAAATATACAAATAATTAACACCGCTGAAGATATACAAAATTCGAAAAAAAAAAATTAGATAATATGAACGGATACCTATAATTAAAATGGGAAGTTAACTGGAGAAATATTTTTAGGTCTAGCATGTGCGATGATGAAAACTTCAATTTTTTATAATAAATTATAACACACCTTTAGAGGATTAAAAATAGTACAAGATTTGAAAAATAAGACTATTATATATATTGTGTTCTTGGCATATAATGAAAAAGGAGAAATCAAAATATTTAATTACATAAAAACACTAGAATTTCTCGAACCAATACAACAATCACGAATTTCCTAAATATTAATAAACAAACAAGTACTGCGCATTTTGACTCAAAGCTTATTGCCGTCCCAACAAGAAAAGTCGTAACTACATTTCGGATGAGTTCCCTGCCATCCCAATTTCGGTTAGGTTGACAGGGGACTCATCCGAAATGTAGTTACGACTTTTCTTGTTGGGACGGTAGCTTAGTTCTACCCGGTACCATACCAGCACCTTAGAGTTACGCTGCACCATGTCTACTTAAAAAAAATCCAAACCATTTTTTTAGGCTTAGTAAGTGTTAAACTGCCGTTCTAAATACAAAATTTTTCCGCAATTTATTTACTTAACTGTCAGCATTAATAATTGAAATAGTGACGTTAATTTGAAGTTTGATAACCTTACTACAGTTTTAGGGATAACAATTTTCAAAACTATGTCTACCCATAAATGGAACGATCGGTTCGAAGTATGCAATGCAATACAATAATGTCAACTATGGTTTTGTGGAACTTTTTGCTGAGATTTACATTATGAATAGTTCATGTGTAAATATTTTTTAAACGTAACGTACTTCAATTCTGATCAAAATTAATTTTTTGTATTTTATGTTATGCTGTGTCCAAAACAACTTTTCCAAATTGAATAGATAAATTCACAATAATACTAAAAAACATTTTAACCTTTTAACCTCAATTTCTCAGTTTGACACTTAACCAACAGATTATTCTGGCTCAACGACGTTGACTAGTTGTACAGGCGCAGAATATATAGGACCTCCAGACACTACTACAAACATGTGGTTGATGGGTGGCTTTCTAAATGATGCCGGTGGATGAAATTTAAGGGGATTGTACTCTTGAAATTTTTCAGCAGCAAAATATGCATTACGGCAATATTTTCGAAGGTTTGATTTTGCATACACAGGACCTTTAGTACCAGTAAGAAAAGGCTCTAAATTAGTTTGCGGGGGGGCCGTTTGAAGATACTTTACCCAGAAATGACCGGTGCATTGAGGGTTATTCACCTCTTTTTCTATTACTATATAAGCAGAATGGACCTCTCTCCTCAAATTCATAGGTTTCATCCAATGTGGTAAGACACTTTCGCCTAGTGGACTGAGTAGTCCACTAAAAGCATTGCCACCTGCTTTGTGTACATAAACAAAGCTTGAAGACATACGTAGAAATCCTTGGAAACCTGTAAAGGTTTAGAGCATTCTAGTATTTTCAATTCATTTACACTACATGTATCATTATTGAAATATTCGTTTGAAGTTATGCCACAATTATAGGGTCCGCGGCCTAAACCTGTTAACTGACATTTTTTACAAAATTTATATTTTTATAATTTCTGAAACATTTTTTATATGCAGTTAATATCACGAAAACGAAACAGCAAAATTCCTTTAATTTTTTTATGGGTTTGCTGAAATCATTGTTTGGTATCCAGTGCATAGTTCCGCGGTCCGAAACTTTTAATTGTTTATAGGGTCTTATGGGAAATCCGAGTTTTTTCTTGAATCAGCTCAGTTTACTCGTACAATATGACAGTGAGACACAGGTCAATGTGTGTAGAGTTAAGTGTATACATGTGTCGAAAGTTCTTGGTGGCTACAATCCCGCCACCTTTGATATTGTCGTCTACAGATCGATATAAAGACAAAGGCGAGTGAAGCGTCACGATTGCTAACAATCAGCAAATTTTTGGCTACAAAATATTTAAAAATTTTTCAAGCACATATATTTTCGACATGCGCTTCCAAACATTTCCACATACTATATAAGACTTTCGCATGATTGAAACCCAATGCAGAAAAATGCGACCCTAGGAAAAACAATAGAAAATGAACGTTAGATAACTACAGATAATAGGTATAGACCGCTGAAGCTCTTGTAGATAACACATGTATAAATTTCACTTTTCATAGAATGTTACATTTTTATTAAAATGTTAGAGAACTAACGTGTATTATTTTTCTCTATTAATTGAATAAAAAACATTTTAAAGTTAAAAAAATATTAAAAATTGCAAAAATAACAATTATTTTCCTTCAGCGTATACAATTTCGAAAATGGCATTTAACAGCTTTACACCGCAGATACTTTAATTGATTAAAGAATTATCATTTGCTCAACATATTTGTTTTATTATATTATAAATAATTACTTTTCCTTAAAGGGTAAATGAGGAAGTTAATTTGTTTCTTTTCAATATAATAAGCTTTTGCATTTAGAATGCCGTGTTAATTTCCTAAATCCAACGGCTCGTAATAATATTGATCGATTTGATGAAAAATAAATGGAATTTCTCTGTCTAGAATCCTCAACAAATTAGGGAGAGGGGGCGTTGCCCTTTTGAGTGAAAAATCAGTTTGCAATTTATTTATGGACAGCCAAAAGTCATTCTAGAAAACGTTTTAGTCTTCAGTCTGTTCTCATGGAGAAATGATTTTGGTTTTGGCTTGAATTTGTTAGTCTGGAAAAATTCCTTTTTGTTGCCTTGAGAAGGGTGTTGAACAAACACCGAAACGCTGGTCGATTTTAAAATATATGCTTTAATTTAAATAAATAAAGAAGACGAGCGAATAAATAAGGTCGGGGATTTTGAAACTGCGTTTTTATTAACTTTTTTATCTTTTATTTAGCTCTTTTTAATACACATAATAATAAGAAAAAAATTTAATTTGCGTACAATATCACAGAAAGTGAACTAAATATGACAAGTTTTCTAGAGATAGGTAATTTGTTCTAATTGCTATTAAGTTTTTGAAAAAAGAAAATAATAAATGCTAATATTTTAAAGAAAACGAATAGTAAATGACGCTTGAAAGGAAAGACTTGGGAACTTTTGAAACCAAATGGAGTTGGGATAAAAAAACAGACTTTTTCCAATAAGTCAAAATAGGCAAACTGCTATTATCAGATCACTTGATTAAATAACAAAGATGGGTTAGTGAATGACGATATGTACCAGGACAGGCCAGTGCAGACTGTTTAATAATCCTACTCTGCAAACAACTGCCTTCGACATATTGGGGTTCAATCTCCAACGCTGGCGGTCTTTACGTAAGAACAAGGCATGTGAAAGACGAAGTAAAAACGAGATCAAGCTCCTTATTTCGTGCCTTTAACATTATCTCAAAAGATTCATCCGAGAAAAAGTTTAAAGAAAATAATAATAACTATGGCGAAAGTTTTCTTGCGTTGGTATCACGGTAGGACTTGACCTTTCCTCTCATAATCTTGACGGCTACGTTGGCTGTAGCATCACTACTGAGAAGGTTTCTAATGACATACAGAGATCAAAAAGAAAAGCGACTAAGCTGATCACTATAAACTGCTAATATCGATGTAGAAGTTTACAAACATGTATCGTCGCTGCTCGGTTCCCCAGATTCGTCGAAATGCCCCTGGTGCCGCGGCTAGGAGTGGCAGTAAGCAAGCCGATGATGGTGAGCTGCGTGCTGGACAGGTAGAACGCACCGGTATACGGGAAAAGGCTATTGTCGTTTTAGAAGAGAGTCAAGCAGTGTTAAGCAGCAGAACACTAGATGCGCTTGCCGAAGATGTTTCGGTTGGAAGCGCCTAGCCGACCACTTTCACAGGAAGGCCACGTCAGCTCATCAACTATTAAACTTATCACAACCAGTACTTGATGCGTTGCTGATTCGAATGCGTAATGGTAGCAAATACAATTTTTCTTGAAGGAATGGCCTTTCACCAAGCTTTTTAGTGAATTTCTTAAAATTATAGGTAGTAACTACACGTAGCACAACAAACGCGTCAAATAATAGCCTTGCAAGCATTTAAATGAGATCATCATCGTCTCTTCATGGGTTTCTATGCCAAACTGGCACATAGAGTGACCATATAACATCTCGCTGATCAGTTAAGTTCCATTAGACGGCGCTACTTCACACCCGATTTCGAAATAAGATTTATTGAAAAACAGGTGCAACAACAACTAGCATCATCGCGAGAAGCCATGGATAAGCAGGAGCTGCTGCGGAGGTTTCAGTCGGCAACTGCCTTATGGTCAACAGTTATTAGACCTGTAATCACCAAAACGTACCCCTGCTCGTGTTTTACTCATTAAAACGCTACACGAGGAAATCCTCAGTTTCATGGCGTGCTTTACTGATGCTATGCTACAGTTTGCAGATCAAGAACCATCTGTGAGAAACAGTATGAAGAAATTTAGAGTCTACAAAAACCTTCTCCGGTTAGTTGCCCGGTTAGTTACCTAGCACAGCTTTTATTATTGCAGCAGAATATGAGTTAGCTACAAATTTACTCCTGCATATTGCCTTGCGGTCGCGTGTTCTAGGATGATAAACACGAAAACTATAGTCCGGGCTACTAGAAACTATGCCCCAAGGAAGATGAAAGACCCTCCAAAAGAAGTTTGTATTTTAAGGGGCGATTCCCCCTTTCATCCAAATTCACATATTTAAAAAAAATGTAACTTTGTTAAACCCAATAAAAACATGAAGAATAAATAAATCTCTTTTTCCAATTCAGAAATGAATTAAAATTAAAAAGTACTTCTTCCAATTAAGATTCAAGTTTAATATTCAAATTTTCGCTCTCTCTCTCTCTATTTATATAATAAAGATGTAAGAAATAACAAATTTATCTTGTTCGGTGTTAGAAAATGTGTATCTGTTTCATTTGACAAAAAAAGTTTGAACAAAGAATATGGCTCAATATGATAAAAATTAATAAATGTCTTCTCATTTAGAAATAAATTAAAAAGCCCTTCATCCAAATCAGGATTTTGTCAAATACCTAAATTTACTCCCTTTTATGAATAAGCATGTAAAAAGTAGAAAATTGATCATGTTGGGCTTAAAAACAAATTGAAAAATGATTCCGTTCATTTTGATTAAAAAACATTGAAATAAAGAATCTGAAACCCGTTAATGAAAATAAATAAATCTTTTTTTGATAAGAAATTAATTGAAATTTAAAAGTCCGTCTTCCAATTCAGAATCTTGTTAAATATCGCAATTTTCTCCCTTCTTATCGAATAAACCTGTAAAAGATGATGAATTTATTTTGTTCAGTTTAGATACTAATTGAAAAAATCATTTGGTTTTACTTGATAAAAAACGTCTAAAATAAAGAATCTGACGCCATTTAACTCAACAAAATTTTTTAAAAGAATATCCTGCTTCAATCTAGGAAAAAAATTTTTAATTAAGAACAAAACTTCTTAAACACGAGGAAATGTTAAATCAAACTCGTACAAATCGAATAATTTTCTAATATATCAGATCAGTGACATTTAAAGGAATAGAAAGGTTTTTCTATGGAAATTTTTAAAAATTATAGTATTTATAGATTTATAAATCACCAAAACATATGGCATTTGAGAGATAATGTTTAAAATGTTTTAATTCAGTACAGTGAGGCTGTTTCCTTAGTCACTCGTATTTAAAATAGGTTGCCAAAGTTTTGGTGCATGTGCAATTATGCCTCATACATCTCACTTTTTAAAAATAATAAAGATGTTTTCAGATTTGATAAATTTTTTATTAATGTTTATGTTTTGCAGATTTCTTCTATTAATTTATATTTCTGTCTATCATCTCTCTGACTCAAGACAGAAATTCCTGGAATAGTCAAATTGAAACTCCAGGATCGTCAACTATACACTCTAGGATAGTGAACCTAATGGTCAACTTTTGCTATACCACGGATTTCACGCTTCACCGCCTACGAGGCTGTCCTATTAGATGAAGTTAAAATATAGTCAGCCTAACACTCTAGATGTTCAGCCTGACCCTCTCCCACCCTGAACTGTCTCCATGGAATGTGGATTGCCCACAAATATCAACTCAAAACGGCAGATAACTCAACATGCCATTTAAACTGTTTCCTCAATATTTCATACAAAATCGCACATCTTATTTATTTGATGAAAATATTTGTCCAAATCATATGGATAAGATGTTAAGATATTTTTAGATTGTTTACATCAATTTAGAATGTTAATTAATCATCGGTCACACTAAATAGCTCTTAAAATGACAAAATGTTCCTGAAATATCATATAAATAAATTAATAATATCTGCCAAAACTTTTAACGAAATATTTTTTCGAACATGAGAAAATTTAAGAACTGTTGTAACTATGACTTTTTTTTACTTTTTCGAAATGATGTTTCGGTAAAATTCCTACACGCTTTAATCTTGAATACAAAATTCATAATATTTGAAGGACTCAAATTTAAAATTGATAATTTATATACTTTCCACTTAAATCCATCGTGTTATTTCAAATAGTTCCTATAAGGAGATATCTAATAGCAATATCCCCCCACCATTTCTGTACACCCTTCGTTCCTCCCTCCCACACCCTTTACCCAAACTATTCTTCCCTCTAGCGGATAGTTTGCCTGTCTGATATTCGGCGTTTTCAACTCCAGTTTCATCCAGCCGCTTGCATTTCCAGATACCGCGCATTATTCTGACCATTTTCAGAGTTGCGAGAAGCGACGAGACGTGTTTTGATTTTTGTTTTTAATTACGCGTATTAGAATAAGCAACTTCCGTGACGACAGAGTGGATAATCTGCTAAACTTGTGGAACATTTTCTTCTACAAGGCTATATTGCACGGAACATAAACTTTGTTATTCTTCAGTGTCGTCGCCATGCTGTTTTTAAGATGATGCTTCAGGCCGTGCGATTTTTTCGTGAAATATGAAATCATACTTTTGACCAGTGTTTAATAAACGAACTTTACTTTTATTGTATTGCATACATTTTAAAACCTATCCCAAAGATCCTGAAAACATACTTATTTTTCTAAGAAAAACTACTCGAACCCTATATATCTGGTAAATATTATAAAAAGACTCGTTAAATTAACTAAAAACTGTCATGTAAGCCTTACTCAACGTTTGGTTGATTTTATTTGACAGCTAGTTAGATCTACTAGTCATGGAAATGTTGCCCTTACTAGATGTCTGGTAACCTATACCGCATGTTCTTCAGTTCAGACTTGCTGGTAAAAGATCCTTTACTTTAAGGCTTGTTACAAGACATTTAAATTTTGTTTAAATTAATAGAAAATTAAGTTTTGCTTTCATTATTTCAGTTCAATTTAAATGATTATGAAGTGAGATGATAAAGCTAATAATACATATTTCAGAACGCTGTTCATTATCATTTTTAATTTCTCACGATTTAAAGAAGGGACCATTATTAGGCTTTTGTGTTTATTGCAATCAAAAACTATTGTTACTCACATTGTAGGATATTGCCTAGGTACATTTTAATCTAACTATGCTAATTAATTTCTTCAATTGAAAAAAAATGGAGAGGGGAACAATATTAAACGTAACTTTTAGGAAACTAGAAATTACTTATTTGAGTAATGTCATTGTAACGATTTACATTTTTTGCTGAGTATTGTAACGATAAAGATATGCTAAAAGATAGAGTAACTTACTTAACTCCGAAGCGTAGGCTTTGCGTGTTGTTAGTATCGAAGAAGGCAGGCTTTCTAAAATATAAAAATAAACATACTTAAATGTTTATTTAAATATAAGCGCCATAATTGATTATACTTTCTTTAAAAAAAGTCGTAATTCAAGGTTAATTCAAGGTTCAATTGCTGGAATATGTGACTAAAAAATACAATAAATACCGTTTACTGGCATTCTAATTAATTATGATTATCTGCTATAAATTATCATCTACAGTACGATTCCGTGCGGAAAAATGTCCGGGTAGTCTGGTTACAGGCCTGACCAGGTCTGGATTTATCTAGACTGTCTAGTATGGAAGAACTGATCTGGCTCAGGTCTGATGCCAGTCTGGCTCAGGTTTGACTTTATCTAGACCGTCTAGTCTGTAAGGTACGTTCTAGCCCAGGTTTGGCACTCGTCAGCCAACAAAGAACGAAAAAAATCATAAGTTCCATCAGCAAATTTTTTTGACATACTTCACAAATATTACACAGTGTCTAAATGATGGAAAATTAGAAATTCAAAGTATAAAAACAAGCCTTTTTTCTATCACCTTGACAGTTTGGCCTGCTCCAGGTCTGGCGCTGATCAGCGTGCCAATAGAAAAAAATCTTAAGTTCCATCACCAAATTTTGTTTTGACGTTCTTTGAATACTTTACAGAATGTCTAAAATGATAAAAAATAAGAAATCACTAGGAAAACACGATTTTCTTTCTTGTGATCTTGACAGTCTAGTCTGCTCCAGGCCTGGTGCTGATCAGAGAGCTAAGAAAAAAACCTAAGTTCGATCAGTAAATTTTTTCCTACATTTCAAAGTAATTGTAATTCACTGCTTGGCCCTTGACGTACTGACAGCTTGCCAGTTGATGTCGCAATTTGAAGTATTCTGACAGTGATTGGCTCCGACCTCTCGAAAGCTGTGACAGTTTTTGTCAATCAAGTGTCACGAACTGTAAAAATTTCTTATTATTTTCAGAATAATATATTTATCCAGCCAAAATTTAGCTGTAAAAGCGGAAGCATAAACTGTACCAAATCTGTATCAAGTCATTAAATAAATAGTAAGTACAAACCTACTTTTTATCTATTATAAAATAAAAAGTATTAGAAACCATCATTGAATTTATTGATTTTATTGATAGCAGTACATTTTTGACGCAAAATTTGAATTTTTACTGTTTGTAACAAACATGTATCTTATATATTTTTCTAGAAAATCATGTTTTGCTTTTTGAGCGTGTCCACAAAGCGTATCCTGTAAACATGTATGATATGATTCTCAACGATACAAAATTTAACAACCAGCCATTGACTAGTGGCTGACGAGCCAATAATTCGCGGCTGACCAGCCTATAACTAGCGGTTTACCAGCTTATAACTAGCGGCTGACCTGCCTATGTCTAGCGGCTGACCAGACGGTTGGCATGGCGCTAGCCAGAAAAAAAGGTTACACTTTTGGCCAGGTCCAGGCCAGACCATCTGGTCAGCGCCATGGCTGTAAACCTGGCGGTCTGGTCTGGGCCAGACCAGCGCCAGAACATTTTTCCACCCGGGATACTCAACTATATGCCGGAAATAAAACAATGAGTTTTTGAAAATATTTTTTGTATGTTCGTTTATAATTAAAGTCTATGGTCACGTTACGTTTTTTGATAATTCAAATGATTCTTCTGATATCAGCAAAAGTGTTAGAAATGTAGCAAACCCAAAACAGTAAATTCAAAAGAATTCAGAAAAATTAAACGGAGTTAAGAAAAGAAAAATAAAGTAAAGGTAGTTAAAAAGAACTTAAGAAACTTGATAAGAATGGAGAAAAATCTATAATCAATTGCGTATTTGCACAAATGTTGTAAGAATTATTTTGCTTGTATATTAAATCCTATAAAGTTTTATAGCAATAAGAATTGCCTATTAAATTTACCTTTATAATTTCTACAGGGTAACTTAAAAAATAAGATTCCTCATATCTTTTAAAATAAGTTTTTTTTTTTTAATTACTGGCTCAACTTTGTTTTCGCAAATTCTTGTAAATTCTTCGAAATAAAATACACGTGATCAATTTAATTCGATATATAACTTTTTCCCTTATTTACAAATTTACTAAATTATAAAAATACTAACTCAGACGTTAAAAAAACTTAAACTTAGACATAGATACCGTTAGATCAACAAAGCTCTGATTTGTAAATACATGCAGCATAAAATTAAAAGTCTTCAGACATAAAGCTTCTTTTCATTATTAAACTTTATATACCAAATCTGAAATTCCTAGAACTTTTAAAACTTGACATTATTCCATTTTGTATTATATTTTCGGAGAAGATACAAATCTTGATCATATACTCTGTACATCTGAATTAAAAAGTCCGTTTTCATAAAGCAATGTTGAAGTTTTAAGCAAAAAATACAATTTTTTTACAAAGTTGTTAAATTTCATCTGATAAACATGATTATTTAACAAAAAAATTTTATTTTAATTCTAATAGTTCAATTTTCTATTAAAATTCTTGAATTCTCAACAAAAAAAATTTGTTAGTCATGAGTGAAAAAAAAATTTTAAAGAAACTGTTTAAGTTTCAAGCGAATAAGACGAATTTTCTAGAAAAACAATGACTTTTTAACCTGAAAAATACGCATTTTAAACAAGAAAATTCATTTTTAACTTACTATTTAAATTTTCTACAAAAAAAGTTGAATTTTCAAGGAAGAAAAACGTGAAATTTCAACTTGTAAACAAAATAATTAAATTCTCAACCAAATTATAAGATTTGTATTTGAGAACTAAAAAATCTAAATTTCCAAAGCTTTTCCTTGAATACCAACTGCAAGAAATGTAAGTAATAACATTTTTACGGAATTTAAAACACAAATTGGAAGCAACTGAAAATCGAAGGGGCCTTTATAAGCCCTTAACATTTAATTTATACAAATAAGATTTTGAGAATATAATACTTCACCATTTTTAATGTTTTATTTTAGGATAATGTTTATTTTGAAACACATAAAATAAAATCCATTGAAACCAGAATACTTGCATTATAAAAGCACGTTCATTATCAAACGATGGAGTAAAGAGTTTTTGAATTGCATAATTTGTAAGCCTTAATTTATAAGAGCTTAATTTCGCCTGATTTTGGTTGTCGTTTAGTTTAAATACTCCAAGTGTAGAAATCTTCAGCTTTAACAGTTTAAGCTTTTCAATTTAAATTACTTAAGAATTATCATTGAAAATTTCATATAACTTTGTGAAAATCTTAATATAATGATATTAATGGTAAGGCTCGATACTAACAAGTTAGAAATTTTAAGTGACTAATCAAAAAACAATAATAGTTTTTGAATTTTTAAATATATATTATATCAAGAAAGGGATTTGAAAACATTATTATAATCTACGATGATAAATTATTGTTCATTTGGCCTGAAACTGTTTGTAGGATACCATACAACTGTAATCAAAAACAGAATGCTATCTGAAAATAACGTTTACTAAAAAGTGGTAAAAATAAGTTGAAATCTGTTTCACTTTTCTTTTGATAATATTGTAGAAAAATATTACAGGATACAATTGATGCAAATTTTAATTCAATACTATACAATCTATTGAAAAGTTTAGGTACATATATTTTATATAAATTGAAATTTATCATTCTCAAATTTCAGTAAAAATGATATATAGCTACTTCAGATGTGTGTTTATAAGCGGAAATCTAAACAAAATTCGATATGACTCATAAAAGAACAAAGACCATTTGCAAATTATTTAAACAAATTTTCGAAACATATGCATAAGTTCGTCATTTTCAAATACATTTATTTTGTTATTGTAACAGAAAGGAGAATAAATACTTTACTTATAACTGTCTTATGCGAAAGAAATTCGTCTTTTTGAAATCAACTGCAGGTGTGTTAAGAATACCTCTCAATATGCTACTTGGTTATAAATAAATTATTTCTATTCGTTTAAACTAATTAAAGAAACAAATTTCTTGTTTTGCTGCTTTTTACCAAATGAATTTTGTTTCTTCAGAGAATTAATTTTCTAATTACTTGCTGGTAGCTCTCTATAGTTAGACTCGGGTTATACTCGGGTATTAAAAAAGTAACTTACCCATCTCTATTCCGCCGGTTGGTTTTCTTCGTTGTTTCGAAGAAGCTCCTTCATGTGAAAGCAGCAACTTTGTAGAAGGATTGTTGCCCATTGAGATAAATTCTGTAAAAATAAATAACAATAGATTAAATTTTTGTTCCTAATTCACTGACAAGGAGAGGTAGCAAAATCGGGGACGCTGATTCAATCAGGGATTGACAGGTTTAAAGAAGGGCATGGTTTATTAAAAATATACTTTTTCTTTCGATCCAATGGGCCTCACTTCCTTTGATAAAAAGATTTTCTATTTTATTTTCTAGCACAACTCCGAATTCGAGGCCCATTGGACTGAAAGAAAAAATACACTTCAAAAATGGTATTATACCTTTGAAAATATTTTAAGCTGTGATATTTTCTAAACTCAACCACAAAATATTTTTAATAACTTGTTAGTGATTTATAAACAGTGCTTTCACTTTGAACTGCGTTAGTGACCTCTGCATTTTTTAGTGAAAGAAATTTGTCTTCTTGAAATTAACTGCAGATAGGTTCAAAATACCCCTTGATATGATATTTGGTTATAAAAAAATAATTTCTATTTGCTTAAACTAACTGAACAAGGTAATTCATTGTTTTGCCATTTTTTCACAAATGGATTTCGTTTCTTCAGGGAAATAAATTCCTAATGTCTTTCTAGTAACTCTTTATAGTTACTTTTCATAAATAATAAAGAATTAGTAATTGTTTTTAAACAATAATAAAAATGCATCATTTGACCATGTTTTAGTAAAAAAATTTAGTTTCTTTAACACAAACAATTCTATGTGCCTAATCAATGGGCCTCTAGTTTAATTTTTTGCTGTTAAACAGCAATTCATAATTGTTCAACAAATTTAATAATCAAATCACTTTGAGCCTGTTTTTTAATGGAAACATCATATTTTTTATGAAATAGACTACAATTTTTAAGCAGGGTGTCTTTGTTATGAACTGTATTATCCGGCAGGACATGTATCAGGAAATACATGAACGAACTGAGGGTTTTTATGTATTATTCATAATTTCGATTGATTTTTATGAATAACAACAAAAATGAACGTGCTCTTTCGGATTATGCAGTATCATAGCAGAGAGACGTTGCTTAAAAATTGTAGTCGATTTCATAAAAAGCAATATTGTGTTTCCATTAAAAAAAAAGCCTTTGAGTAATTTGTTCATTATATTTGTTTAAAAATTATTAATTGTTGTCTAATGAAAAATATTGTAGTAAAGACATATTGGTTATACACATTCAATTATTTATGTTGAAGAAACTAAATTTATCTACTAAAACAGGGCCAAACTATGCATTTCTTTATTACATTCTTCAACAAAAATTAAGAATGATTTAGTATAAATAAAAATTACTGAATGAAGCTACTAAAAAGACATAAGGAATTCATTTTTAGACACATTGTCTAAAATAAAAGAATTGCACAAAAAAATGTATGATTAAGATATTTAGTGTCCTTTCTGTTGAAAAAAAAAACAAAAAAAATCTATTTCAAATTACGAATTTATGCATCTGTTAATTTGGCATCTTGGAAGTTATGTTTTCTAAATAAATTTTCATTGTTAAATAGAAAAAATTAAACAAATGTTTCAAAAATATGCCTCGATAACTTTGCTAGAAATTTTATAAGCTTAAATTTTTAAAAATTGTTAATCGGTTGAACATTTTTTGCTAAAATTATTTGTCCGCCAATACCTCATTTTTCCCCACTGTGCGACGCGACGCGGCGTCCCGATCAAATAAAAAAATTAGAACAGAAGATAACACTGGTCGAATTTTGGTTTTCGACATTCAAGCGACAGGCCGATCAAATCGAAAAAATTGATCCGAACGTGGCACGGATAGAATTCGATTTTTCGACATCTGAAGTTTGTACAATGTCGGTTCGAAATTGGATCGAATTCTTTTACACACGTCTAAAGTAAGCCCAAAATTTAATTCTCTCTCGTTAGGAGATTTTCTAATTTTTTAGGTTTTCAATTTTCATTCATTTAATTGTTGAAGAAACTAAGAAGTAGCGTAACGATAACAAGATACTTAAAAAAATCGTACATTGTTAATTAAGTGTGGGAATTAGGAGAGTCCGAGTCGAAACGCATCCTGGCATTCAAGTTTAAGGCCATACTATATTTAACGAGAGACTCGCGTGAGCAAAGCTGGACTAAATTTTTCTTATCCAAGTTAAGTCTAAACGAAATAAGATATCGCTCTGAAAATTTGGGAAATAAAAAAGGAGACAATAAAGTGTATGTCTCTGCCTTTTTCCGGTAGAAATGTTGAAAAAAGATTTCGAAGAAAAGGAAACTGGAAGCTATGTCGTTACTTTTCTTTCACAGCTTACGTCCACACGGAATGAGAGATCGTGTTCAAAACTTGGCATGTTAAATAGAAGTCCCTGGTCCTAAATAATGAGAATAGTTAAGTTTTTTTTAATTACTATTTTGGAGAAATATCGACCATGCTATAAACCCCTGAAAGGAATTTGTAATGTTATCAATGGGCTAGTCATGAGGCTTATATTTATCAAAGTGAGGCAAAACAACGAAAATCGCTCACAAACATGATTTACAAATAATTCAAGAACTAATGTTTGCACTTGAAATGCAAATAAACAAATTTTGTCTGACATACGTATCAGAATCTTTCCGAAATCTGAATCCGAATTCTTCAGTTTGTTTCCGAAAATTTGTTCCAATATAATTCCATTAAATCTTATTAGAAGTGTCCCACTAGTGTTTTATCGGATTTTATAAGAAATATCCGATTTATTCTCATTAGATGTTATCAGAAATTCTTAATTATTAATAACAATAATTATTTATATTAATAATAATATATTATTTTGTTTTTTAAATTGATTAATTAAAAAAGTGAATAATAATAATTTGAACAAACAAAAAAATTTTTTAAACAAGGTTGAAAAAATAATTCATTTGCCCCAAATTTTGCCACTAAATTACTATCAAATATATTAAAAATTTATAATTTTGAAGAAATTATTTAATTAATAAAATCATTAAATTTCGAAACTGATTAATTGAATAATTTTTTAGTTTCTAATCCTTCGATACATTTTAACTTAAAATGTGTATTTATAATTGCATAATAATTACACATAAAGTTATATTTAATAATATTTATAAAACAGTATTAAATAATTTAGTTTTCTCATAAAATCTCATAGAAACCGGCAAAAATGCGGGCAGGACAGTTTCGGAAAAGATCGAAAAAAACAAAAAGATACTGCTGGGAAACTTTCTGATCTTTTCTATACGATTCTGAAAGAAAATGGTTGTACAGTTTCGGATAGAATTTCGGTTAGAGATTTCGAAAATTGTTTGAAAGATCTGGAAAGCTTCGGAAAGAAAGTTCTATCAGAAATTTCTGGCAAGGAGCTGTGTCAACGGCAGAAAAAGTTCTTAGAATCACTCAAAGAATACGTGAGAATTTTTCCAGAAAGTTTTACATTATTTTTTTGATTTTGCAAATTGTCGATTTTCGAAAAATTAAAAAATTGACAAATTTCAAAAAGAAAAAATAATTTAAAACTTCCTGGAAAAAATCTCACGTATCTTTTGAGTGATTCTAAGAACTTTTCTTCTTCTGTACGTTCTCGAAAAGATCATACTTTTTGAGAAAAAAATTCATGAATGTCTTCGCAAAAATTTATTCATTAACGAGCTACTTTGAACACACTAAAATAAAAAATTGATCTCAAAACCATGTATTCTGAAAGCTTAGGTATTTATTACACCGGTTTTTGAGTTTCCAAGTAGATTGCGCACTGGAAACCATTCGGAAAACTCGATTTTATGAAAAAAATCAGACAAAATCGCGTTTTTTATAGATAGATAAACGTTTATTTTTCGGCCTGCTGGCCTTAAAAAATTAACTTGCTCACACTTCCATTTTTTACAAAATTTTCTTACAACTATTTCTCGCAAAGTACCATCCTTGCCTCGCACTACCAGCCTCTGTCTCCGCGGCTAATACCGAATACTTAACAACTATTTACAATATTCACATTTTTCTTACATCTTCTTCCTCTCCTATTTACAATATTTCCTTCTCCATTTCTTTTCCTCCTTCCTTCTCTTTTTCTCCATCTTACCCAACACCCCCTTCACTCATGTTACTGCCCTTTTGTCCCCCCCTTTCGTGCAACAATATCTATATGTTTATCTCACTCCTTTCCACCTCACACTCCTCCAACCAATGCTCAACTTTTGCATCCCCTTTCCCACACAGTTCACAGATTCTCTTCTCTCTAGAAAGCCAGAACCGATTATAACCTTCCATGTAACCGCATCTCATTCTTTCTACAAGTCTCTGACTACCTTGCTCTTCCTTCTCACACGAATATTGCGCTTTCTCCCTTGGCATAATCCATAAATAGTTCCCGTTAAACCATGACTCTCTTATCCGTTTTTCTCCTTCTGCCTTCTCTTTCTCCATGCCATTCTTTTGAACCAACTCGTACAGTCTGTCAAGTTAAAGCGTGGGTGGCTTTACTCGCAGTCGGTAAGGTGTATCGACATGATTTTGGTGTCAAAATATTAAGAAGAGCTCCCTCT
>NC_046663.1:57385435-57391361 GCF_010883055.1 Belonocnema kinseyi
AGAGGGAGCTCTTCTTAATATTTTGACACCAAAATCATGTCGATACACCTTACCGACTGCGAGTAAAGCCACCCACGCTTTAACTTGACAGACTGTATACCTTCCTTCCTCGTGCCTCCTGCTAACTTCATCCATCAGCAATCCATTCGTTCTAAAATACCCTTCCCTTTTAACCTCCATCTTTGCACCACTACGTCTGCTCTCCTTCTTTCACCAATACTCTCTAACCAATTTACTTCCTCCCTCTTCCAAAAATTTCTGCTTATATTTACACACTCGACTCCAATTTATAATCCCTAAACTCGTTCTTCCTGTCTCCCTCCTGACAATATAGTTCGGCGTATTCCTTGCCAACCACAGTGTCTACTTTACATACCTCTCATATATCCCATTTACCTCCTCAATTACCTCCCAATCCTACACCTTCACTCCGTAAAATAAGACGCTCATCACTAGCGAATCAAACAATTTCATTCTCCTAACAAAATCATCTGCGAACAACCTCTCCCTCAGCCCCCACACCTGCCTCATCTACACATTTGCCCTTCTCACCCTCTCTTTTATACGACTATCCACTCTTTGATTTCTTCGAATAAGGAAGCCCAAGTACACAAACTCTTTCACCTCCTGTACCGCTTTTCGCTTCCACTTCCACTTCCCTTCCCTATCTCTTCCACCTTCCTTCCTGAACACCATAACCTTCGACTAGTGCGCATTTAACTCTAGCCTATTTTTGTCTTAGTATCTTCTCGACTTCTTCATCAGCTTTAATGCCTCTTCGCTCTTTGTCAGCAGCACTATGTCATCTGCATATGCTAGTGACGATATCCTAAATTCTCCTAACCTAACTCCTTCTACCACTCCGGCCGCTAGCTTACTTTCCATATCCGGGGTCAAATTTGCAAAAAGCGTTTGCCTGAGTAGGCACTCTTGCCTCAAAACCCTATCATTGCAGAATCCCTCAGAGATTTCCTCCCTTCCTCTCACCCTATCTTTCGTCTCCTCATATACCTCCCTTATCCTCTCGATCAGGCCCCTCTTCACTCCCTTTTCTTCCATTGCCTCCCAGAATCTCCCTGTATCTACCGAAGGGAATGCGCTCTTTATATCTACAAAAAACGCGTACACCTTGACACCCTTTTTGGTTAGTTCTCTGTTCACCACGTGTTGCAAGACGTAAATATTGTCAATAGTACTCATTCTCTCCCTAAAGTCCGCCTGCGTCTCCGGCAAATTTCCTTTCCCCTCGACGTTCTTGGGCAGTCTATCTGCTAACACCATCGCGTATATTTTGTGCGCAGTATTCATGAGCGTAGTTCCTCTATAATTTTTGTCGTTCAGCTTCGCTCCATCTACCTCCCTCGTTCGTCTAATCCCCTCATCTATCTTCCGTGTATCTGACTCCTGAAATAAATCCTTACAAAATTTGCTCCATTCATTGCTCCCTATCTTCTCACTTATCCCCACCCTACTTTTCCTAAACCTATTAATTATCTTCCACACGTCTCCTTCTGCCTTAACACTTCTGAACTCCTCTTCCAGCTCTTTTTCTTTTTTCTGCTCTTTCTTGTTACACTACGCTTGTTACGCACTCCTCCCTTTTCGCGGTTCCTTTCTTTCACATCCTGTACTTCTTTTGCACCTTTCTCTAGATCATTTAACATTCCCTATCCCACTACGGCTTCACGATTCCTTTCTTCTTTTTCCTAAATACCTTCTTTTGGACACAAACTTTCAATTGATCTTGTAGATCCTCTTATATCTCGTCCACCGACTCCCCCTCAAAGCTTACGTTGCCCAACTGCTCCTGATACTTCTCTGTCGCCTCTCTTGTCCATGACAAACTCTCCCCTAACGACCCTTCTTCCCCACTCTTCCTTTCGTCAGCCTCTTCCTGTAACCACAAACTTAATGATTGATGGTCTGATTACAACCTCCCTTCCACTGCGAATTTCTCTATCTCCTCCCAACCTTGCACATTCAAAATCACATAGTCTATTACCGAAACACCCTCTTACTCACATACGTGTATTCTCCCATTTCGTCTCCTTCTACGATACTATGCGCCACCGCCCACCCACTATCCTCCATCCAGTCTCTCAAAATCTCCCCCTCTTTATTTATTATCTTATTCTTCGATTTCCTTTCAAAGCTCTTCCATTTCGGTACAGGCCCCCTTTCTGCCCAATTCTCGCATTAAAGTCTCCCCCTATTACCAACAGACATTCATCTCTCTCTCCTAGTAAGTTTCCTACATTTTCTTTAGTCACAAACTTATTCATCACCCCTCCTATCTTTACAACCTTCATTCGCACAACCTTCTTCTCACCCTCTCCATGAACTTTTTATTCTAATCCATCCCTAACGCCTGTTGTAATTCCATCACTGATTCTTCCTTTCCTTTTTACTTTGACCGCCTCCTGTAGCCGCCACCTATACCCCCTTGGCAGCTTTCACTCTACTCTATGACATTACTTTCTCTCTACCCACGACTCTACCAGTCTAATCACATCAAATTCCTGAATATACCTCCAGAAATCCCCATTTTTCTTCTTCAACCCTGCTGCGTTCCAGTACAACACCTTTAACACTCTTCCACCCTGCTTTACTTCCACCCCCCTACTTCTCCTAAAATAAATTTCCTTGCACTTCTTTCAATACCTCCTTCTCCTCGTCCCATACCCACATTTTCTCGTCTATTTTTATTTTTCGATACCCTACCTTCGCTGCTCTCCCTTCCCTCCTCTCCTTCCTAGCCCTGTCATTTAGCATCCTTTAAACATCCCTTTTCTTCCTTGTCAAATCTTGTTTGATAAAAACCATACTGTCCTTTATCCAATTTTTGTTACGCATTACCCCCAATATTTCTTCCCAGCTCTTCAATTGCACCATTGTCACTTCATTCTCCTTTCTTCCCTTTATCCTAACTTTCCCTACCTTTCCTTTAACCTACCCTATGCTCTGTAGCAGCGCTTCCACCCCCTGCCTTCCTTGCCCGCTCTTTAGCTTCCATCCTTTTATCACTATATTATTTCTCCTATCTGCCTTCTCTCTTCTCTCCATCCTCAGCTACATTGCCTTTTCCTTTCCCTATCCGCTCCGTCCTTCTTTTCATTCCTATGCACTTCCACTTTCTCTTCTATCATGGTCTCCATTTTCTTCCAAATACCTTGCTTCCCGCCCTCCCCTATGTCAACTGCTTCCATTCCTGACCTGCCCTTTACCTTCTCCAGCCTTTTTCACGCCCTTTTCTTCCACACCATAATATCTTCTTCCATTTTCTTTATTTTATCTTCTTGTCCCTTCCTTACCGACACCAACTCCCTCTGCAATCCTTCTACTTTTCCCCTCAACTCTTTTACTTTCTATTCCCATCTCTCAGCTCTTACCCTCAGGTCCTCCCTCATACTTTTCTTCTGCTCCATAGACCTCTTACGTCCTTCCTCAACCCTCTACTCTCGCCTATCAGCTCCCCGATGGCCTTCTTCTCCGTCTTCGCCTCCATCTTTAGGGGGGTATAACATACGTGTTCGTACGTTTTTTTAAACTAGACTCTCTAATGCGCTTTTCTTCGTAATTCCTTTGCTTTCCCTTTTCCTTTTCAAGAGATCCTCTCCCTCACTTGCACTGGACGCTCTCTCTCTCTTGTCTGATCTCTTCCTTCGCTCCGATTCTTCCCCCTCCCTGACGCGCCACTTGACACCGGGATACGCACAACTGGCCGTCGTATCCTTCTGGATATTTCCTCCCCATCTACTTCACTGCCAGCACTGCCAGTACTCTCGCTGCCTACCTCCCGCTCGTCCGTCGATAACCGTAACCTATCCATACGCAAAAGTACGCATTGCCGCCAACGGATGTCTCTTAAGGCTGTGGTCGCTTAACGCCCTAAGATTTCACTTTTTTTGCTCTATTTCACCCCTCATATCCCCTTCAGCACCCTTTTCTGACCCCTTACATCCCCCAGAACTACGAGGACCACTCTTGTCCGCCATGCAGGCCCAAAATCCTGAACACAAAACTACCCCGCACCCTAGCAAACCAAACGTTACTTTCCCTATTTAGCCAAATCCCTCCCTCCCAACTACAATGTAAACTAGTTTTTATCTTTCTAATGAATCCTTCACAGCCTTACACCTTCCAGCAACATTTTATTACAGTTTCATGCCCAACATCGGAAAGAAAAGATCTTAACCTTCAAAAATATGTGTCTCTCAATAAATCTTGAAACTACAAACTTTCCCGTTACAAGTTTTGAAAACTAAGTTTTATCACACGGAATCGTCAATAATCTTGGAATTGATCACTTTTAATGTTTTGCGCAAGGGTCCTAGAATCGCATTTCTCGCTCGAGTTTCAAAAAAAGTAACTTACCCATCTCTAGTTTGCCAGTTGCTTTGCTTAGTTCTCTCGGAGGAGCTCCTTGATGTAGAAGCGTTATCTTTGCAGAAGGATTGTTGCCCTGTGAGCTGAATTCTGTCAAAACAAAAAACAATAGATCAAATTTTTGTTTCTAATGCATTGACAAAGAGAAGTAGCAAGATCCAGGACGCTGATTCGATCAGGAATTTCCAGGTTTAAGATACATCACGGTCCATTAGAAATTTATATTTTCACATTCTCATTCCTGAGAATATAATATAATCACTCAAATTTTTAATCTCTGAATGTTGTAGCCACGCTAACTTTTGAAGAATTTGTCCAATCAAGTCCACATTTAATACACTTCTGAAGGTCCCCAAAGTGAAAGACTTGAAAGTTATCTAAATAAAATTTTTCATTTTGATGAAAATTAGAAAAAAAAATTTTTTTTTAATTTGAAAATTTTCAAAAAATAGAAAAAATTATTTCTTTTATAGATCTAAAAATTTCATAAAAAACTTTCACCAGATACAAAATATGTTTCAAAACTGTTTTACCCGAATTTTTCGATTAGCCCAAAATTAAAAAATTATAGCATTTTCAAAATCTTCAATATTTTTTTTTACTTATAAAAATTTGTATACTTTTCGAAAATTTGAAAATTTTTAAAAAATAGAAAAAATGTTTTTTTTTTTCATAAATCCAAAAATTTGATTCAAAATTTACAGCCGTTACCAAAGACATCTCAAACTATTCCAGCCAAATTTTTCGATTAGAACGCTTAGAGCTTTTTCAACATTTTAGACAATTTTTTTCCAAGTTTCAGAAAATGTTGTCAATGTCTCCGATACTTGACAAAAATACTTGCAAGTTATCAAATTACATTTTTAATTTGGCTGAAAATTAAAAACGTTAGTGTAATGTAATTGTTCAAATTTTCAATCTCTGCTTTTCAACGGATCTTTACGTTTCGGCGTGCACAGAATCCGAAAATCATCAAATTTTGTTCGTGTCTGTCTGTCTGTACGTCTGTCTGTATGCCTGTATGTATGGTTACCTGAATGTTGTAGCCACGCTAACTTTTGAAAAGTTTGTACAATCGAGTCCGCATTTGATACACTTCTGAAGGTCCCCAAAATTAAGGCTAAGTTCGTTAATCAGATGTTTCGAGCCAAAATTAAAAAATTGAGTGCATTTTCATAATTTTGAAATTTTTGTTGTTGGAATTTCATAAATTTTGTCAAAGTTTTTTATAGATAGGTAAAAGACTTGCAAATTATCAAATGAAAATTTTAATTTTGCTGACAATTAGAATTTTCACTAGATACCAAATATATTTTATAACTATTTTAGCTCAATTTTCCGATAAGCCCGCATTTTTAAGAATTAGAGCCTGTATAAACTAACAGTAGTGCGCGAAGCGCGATTATGGCAATGAGAATGTAATCGTCAAGGCCGTAGGTGCTTTGAAAACCTTCTTTAATGTCAAACTAAAAAAAAAATGTTTAGCTTTACATTATGATTGCAATTTATGAGGGGTTTGAATTAAAGTATTCGATTTATT
>NC_046663.1:57391461-57410125 GCF_010883055.1 Belonocnema kinseyi
AAAAGGATTAAACAACCACAACAGGGTCTTATTAGGATCAGGAAAAATTAAATGTTAACATTATTTTGCAATATCTGAATTAACAGTGCCAAACCAAGATACACAGAAAAAGAAATTGTAATAGGAATTTGATTTGAACTGAAAATTCTGTAAAGAGCTATCACACCTGAATCCTTTAAAGTAAATTTTAATCTGTTTATAACTGAACGCATAGATTTTAATAACACTAAAATTAAGTTAAAGAAATGGTCACTTCTTAGTTTTTATAAAGATACAATTTTACGATAATCACCAATAGAACTTAGAACAGAGATCAGGGTAGCCACTAGAATATGAAGCAACCTCATTTTTTTCAAAATCTAGGTAAACACGACTGACGCTTCAGTTATAGAACAGAGTTTTTAATGAATATTCTCCTTTTTCGTGTATGTATACTAATCTGATATTTGATTTTTTTCCCGCCCTGAGCATGAATCGTAAACTTGCTTCTTAATGTAAGAACACAGTGCCAACCTTGGCACAGAGAGATTAAAGTTACAAGGCAAAAAGCATAGACAACGATTACTAGAAGCACAAGAGCCTCTACATATCTGATCAGAATAAATGGTGCATTTCTAATAAAATCGTACAGAAAACTAGTAGGACACTTCTGATAAGATTTGATCGAATTATATTGGGACAAATTTTCAAAAAGAAACTCAAAAATTCGTATGTAGATTTCGGAAAGATTTTGATCAAATTTGAAAAGAATATTTGTCCGACTGTTTTAGAATCTATCAGAAATTTTCTTTTAGAATCTTTCCAATTTTTTGGGCAGGGAAGATCTAGTGGAGAAGTGCATCATTAGGTATGAATTATGCAAGCAGGATTCTAGGTCATTGAAATTAAAAATTACAAAATTCAAAATCTACAAAAATCCGATTTGAGTATTAAATACGTAACTATAAAATCAGGTATAGAAATTCTTCTGAAATTAAAATATTTAGAATTTGAAAATTACAAACCTTTAATAATGTAAAATTTAAAATTGTAAGTCCTTAAATGTATAGAAAATTATTTTTCAACTATCGTATATCTTGGAAATTTATAACTCTGTTGAGGGCAATGAAAAATTATTTTTTCCCTATAGTTGTGATGGTTTTATTATATGCTTGCCATTATTCAAGATTCAAAACGAAAACATATGACCTTCAAATATAAAAATCAATAATAAATTACACCAGTTTTGGACACGTTACTGAAAAAGTAAGGTGTTGACTGACCGTTACTTTTCTTATTACATATTTAATATTTAACACAATATTTCAATCTTTTTTATTTATAATATTAATACGTTAATGCATCTATGCTGCAGTCTACTTAAGACTATAGTATTGAATTTTTTTCAATAGTATCAATCTTTGAATAAGTTCATTTGCTCATGTGATGTCTTTTAACTAAAAGTATCAACCCGGATGTGCTGAACAGTGGGCTGGTCCAAAAATGCATTGGAAAATTTTTTTTCTCGAAATTTTGGAACGCAACATTTATTTTTACCATTAGCCATAGAATATAAATAAAATATCACTTTTCAAATAATTTTTGCGAGATTTTGCGGCTAATTATGATTTCTTTGGCGTTTTTAAATAAAAATTTCCTCTTGTGCATAAAATACCACTTTAAACTGATAATTACATGGTACATGACTTGTTCAAAAAATTATTATTGTTTTTAGGAATTTTCTCATGGAATAGAGCTACAAAGTCGCTGTTTTTTTCTAATTCTACTCTTGGTCCTATTTTGAATTAGGTTGAATTAATAGTTCAATAATATTAACAAAAATGATTGTCTTAATAGTTTATTATTATTTTTAATAAGATTCTCTCAGAATAATTCTCTGAAATTGCAGATTTTGAAAAAAAAAATCCATTTTTGTCCAATTTTATATTGTAATTAAATAAATAATTAATTAGAGCAAAGAAAATTTATTTTTTAAACAATTTATTATTATTATTCCATTTGCATAATGTTAGAACAGGGGTATCCACAATCCACAGGTGCAGCACGACCCAGGATCGCTCGACCTTTTCGAAGATCTACCAATTTTTTTTCGACGGAAACAGAGATAAAATGTATGACCCCACATAAAAAAATCTCAGTTGGAGTGGCTCGTTTCTGAAATTTGAGCCTGGCGGACCTTTTTTATATAACTTAACGGAACTTTTAATGAAGAGGGTTTGAAGTATTAAAAATTTTAAACTGACTAATTGCGGATAGTTGTTTCTAAATGAATTTTTGCAACATTCATAATGCACATCTTGTAACGTATTTTATCATTAAACATTAAACGCTATTTAAACCGTTCAAAATGCAATTATTAAAAAAATTTAACTTTTAAATAAAAATAATTTTCAATTCGAGGCGATTCAAGTTTAAAAAATTTCAATTGTAAACTTATCAATTTCTTTGTCAAAAATAAATAATCTGAAATAAATTGAAAGCATTCAAATTTTAATATTATGTTTTTTTAATTGAAGAAGCTCTAAATATAAAATATAAATATAAATATAATGAAGATTCCAATTTTAGCATAAAGTTTCCAATGTAATGGAGGGTCTCGAGTTTAAGGGTTCTAAGAGTAAGGGGCTCAAATCAGGTAAATGATTTTGACAGTTCTGGGTCAGAGCCGAGTAGATCCGACCTTCTGGCCTGGGATCGCTAGTAGACACCAGGATCGCCCTTTGGAGACTTTTGTGTTAGAAGGATACGATTTTTTTCTGAAATCTCTTGCTTTTTGTCTAATTTACAATATGTGGGAAGTAATAATTATTTCAGTTAACAAAAAAAAATTGTTTGAACAATTTTTTATTATTTTAAAGTAAATAATTTCAATTTTTTAATTATTTTTAATAATATTTTCTTTGCGAATGGAAGAATTTTCCGATTTTTCCTAAATTTTTTAACTGTTTGTCTATTTTTCATTAGAATTCATTTATTAATTAATTGGATTGAGCAAAAATAATTGTTGAAACGAATTATTTTTGTTTTTGATTATCTAAATAAATATCAATGTCCAATAATTGCGGTTTTTTCCTGAAATTTTTACATTTGTGTTTTTTTCAATTAGCATGTTAATAATTATTGAAAGTTAACAAAAAAGTTGTTTATACAATTTAACATTGTTTATAGCTGTCTTCTCTTAGATAAGTGCCAAAAAGTTGTGATTTTTCCTAAAATCTTTAACTTACCTTACCTTTTTATTTATGAATGAATAATAAGTTAACCTCAACAAACATTATTTAAACAAATAAATAATTTCAACAAAAAACCTATCTTACACAAGAGATAAACAAAAATAATTAAATAATTTATAGTACGTAAAGGATTAAGTCTTTAAATAATTTGTAAAAGTTTTGTTTTTATTTAAAAAAAGAACTTTATTGCAAAGCGAATGCAAAAACCCGGAAACAAAATAATTACTTGATTCTAGCATCTCACGGTACAAGGTAGACTTTCTTTCTTTGCTAAGAAGGGATGTGTTAATTTGAAAGCGTGTGAAAAAATAAAAGGTATAAGCATGCAAAAAGTGCAGAAACAAGTTCTCATACAATTGCTGCATTTCTGACACCTCATCGGAGTCTCTCAGTAATTTATTTTAAGGAAATTTGTATTCAGTATGATCTGTGTAGAAAATTTAAAGTATATCATATATAAACAAAAAATTGATTACAACTTTCTAGCACATATATAAGACAAGATAGTTATACACAATATCGAATTGTCTGAACAACACTCTTGTTGATTATTAATAACTATTACCTCACTAAGTGAAAAAGAAGAGAAAGGTACAAAATTTCTCAAAATAACGCAAATATCAGGCATAGATATATATCAATATATTTACAAACAACAATAACTTGTTTAAACAATTATTTTTGATAAATTTAATTAATTATTAGGTCACAAAATTGTACCACTAATATGAAAGAACATTACTAAAAACAATAATAAATTACTTACACCATTATTTTTGACTTGCACTAATTATTACTTCAATATAATTGATCAAAAACTGCAATTTTGTATCATTATTCTAACATAATATCAATAATAATGGTAATAACTTGTTAAAACAATAATTCTTGATAACATGATTGAAATTTAACCTTTCTCAAATTGAAAAAACTAACCGAAAGTAGAAAATTTTTGAAAAAACCATGACTTTCTAACTTTTTTCTATGAGCAAATTGCTAAAAACAATAATAAGTTCTTTAAACAATTTATGGAAACATTTATTTTTCGGTTTAAAGTAGTATTTCATGTACAAGAAACAATTTGCATTAAAAAGCCCGACAAGAAAATTATAATTAGCGCAAAAGTCTCGCAAAACCCATTTTTTCACTTATGAGGTTTTTTGGGACTTTATAAAACATGCTTACGGGGAAGATATTCAATTGTTAAGATTGTTAAGATATTTAATGGTTATGCAGGTGATATTCCAAAAATTATAATTTATTCGTCTTCTATGGCTAATTGTAAAGAGCAATGTTAAGTTTCAACTCAATTCAGATAATATTGAGGATTTTGAATAAAATTTACAAAATCGTCATAACAAAAAATGGATTTATTTTTGTATCAATTCGAACAAATTTCCGGCCGCTATTCATAAAAATTTAAAAAAATAATGTTTGGACCACCCTAATGAACATTCACTCAAACAGATGCACTGCATGGTAATCTCGTAAGAAAATTCATTATTTGATTAGAACCGCTGCTTTACTTTGACCAAAATGATTTAACAAAAAAAAAATCAAAATTTTATACTTTTTTCTGAAACGAGCCACTTAAGCATTTTTGAGGATAGGGAAATGTTTTGTTGTTTTAATGCACCTTCTGACAGTTTTTCGTAAACGATTTTCACTTAAATTGGGCCTTTAGTATTAAATTATAAAATATTATCAGAAAGCTTCTCACTATAGAAGTATGGATTTTTAACTTAGACGCTTTTATTTTAAAAGATATTTATTTTAATTTGTATTTTAGGTATGAATACTTGAAACAAAGAATGTTTCAGATAAATGCAGGTATCTTTCAGCACACATAAGATATTTTGTATAAATAATATATAAAGTATTAGGTCACACTTACGTTTAAATTGAAACCCATGAATGTGAGTTAAAAAACGTCAGAATCCACCAGCTTTATGAAGAGACACAATGATAGAAAAAAAACTAATATTAACTTCTATTTGCACCAGACCTCATGTCCACAAAATCTTTATAATTATCAAAGGTGACAATATGTTATGAAGACTGCATGATAGAGAAAGTAAAAAGAAAGAGTAAAATAATTTTCCGTATTGTTCGAATAATGGGGCATTGATTATCAATTATTTCGGATTATTCATCCACTTAGTTTATTTTGCATGATTTAAAAAAAAATCTCTAATTTTAGTGCACGTTTATTATACTTTAAAAACTTTATATCGTATCATAAAATATTCTACCATTTGGGAAAATCATGAAAAATCCAAATTTAAAAATTATGTTATTTTATATTTGGATTTGTATCCATTACAGTCAAATCCGTGGGGATATATAGTTACAAATGTAATAGTTGGTACTCTAAGAAACCGATAGCAATGATTCTAATTATAAAATTAATTTCCTGAATCTCTAAACTAAGATAGTTCTTATAATTGGAAGTAAGCTTCTGTTAAAAAGTAATATTAAATGTATTTAAAATATAAAATGGATTAAAATAAAATTAAGAAACAGTCATTTTAAGATAATAATGTGGCTGTCTAAGAATATTATACACATGATGTCCATAGGTTGGAATTAGAAAACATTTGTCTTATTAAGTCAGCAATGAAGTGGTTTAATATTTGAACAGAAATATGTTAGCATTTCACTAATGGAATAGTAAAAAATCACAAATTTATTTTACCTTCAAACGTCAATTAGTGGAAATATTAACTAATTCTTTAGTAAAGTCTTCTCGCCGTTTTTTATGGTGGCCAAAGAGATGAGAATTTTAGAAAATGATGTTTTTTAAAATAAAAAAATGTCGGAACCACCTAAAATCTATGATTTGAATTAAGGGCTACCCTAAATAGTATGGAAACGTGAAACTGAGGAACCGAGAAATTTATTTGTGATGGATATAAGTTTAAAAAAATTGTTTGAGGTCGTGGCTACGTATACCGAAATTTTGGAACAAGTGGCCAAAACATATTTTTGCACATATAGGGGGGGGGGGGCTGCAAAAGGGGCTATTTGTAATAAAATTTCGATACGTACAACTGCATTTTTTCGGTACGTGTAGAAACTTTCTTAAAAATAGAGGAAACATTATTTTCGCATTTAGTTGGATTTTAACCTCAGAGTTTCAAAATATCATCTAATTTTCTTGTATGTTAACACAGGCACACATGTAAACGATGTCTGCAATTTTCACCAGACCATGTTGCTCTTACGTTTTTGAGGTCGCTGAATCAGATTCCGGTGACCGTTTAGCCCCACGAGGTCAGAATTTTTTTACCTTAAAAAACACCAAAAAATAGCCAAAACAGCCCTTTTTGTTCTTAGAAAATGTAGTTCGACCACATTTTTCCAGGTTTTTCGGGTCACTGGATTTGAGTATAATGATGATTAATCCCTGTTCAGAGCTTGTTTGCTTCTAACCTCAAAACAGTCAAACCTAACCTCGAAACTGCCTTAAATTAGCAAAAAAAATCTTTTATTTGTGTGGGCAAAATAAGCTCAAACGATGTTATCTTCTGTTTTTTGAGTCGCTGAGTGTTGATCCGCGGCTGTCTTCTTGGATAGGTCCAAGCCTATTCCTAACTTCAAAATTTAACCTCTTTAAATTGCCAAAGTAGTCCGCTTTATGATTCTAATATAACCAATGCTTAATTTTGTCCCAGGTCACTTTGATTGATCCTATCTTTACTTATAGCCCTTTGTGTCGCAAATCACGGCAAAACTGAAAAAATCGAACATAATAAGTCGCTTTTTGGAAGCATATGACACTAGTAAGTTTATGAAAAAGGGACAAAATTGGCTATTGAGCCCCTCAAAAATTTTGTTATGAGGTTATGATGAATCCTTGACTCGGAGAGCACAAAGTAACCTCAAATTTAGATTTGGCGACGCCATAAACTTACCAATGTCGAAGCGTCCAAAAATCGAGGCCGTTTCTCCTTTTCTAACTAGCGGATCGGCTAGGATTAAGGAATTGACAGATTGGATTGTCCTTTGTATACTTCTTTAGTGTCTTAAATTGAAGGTCAAGTTCGTTATCTAGCCATTTTGGATAAAAATTCAAAAAGTGAGCGCATTTTGAAGCTTTTTGAAACCTCTTTTTTCAAGATTAAAAAACTCTCCTCACGGTTGTTCGTATTATTCAAAAAAGTAAACAATGTCTTTGAATTACTCTTTTTTATAGAGAAATTACCAGAATTGTAGCACTTTAAAATTCGAGAAAAAAAAGGAAATGATAATTTTAAGTCAAATAAAGTATGATATGAAAAACAGTCAAAAGAAGAAAAATGTTTCTTTTAGAGTTCCCTACAAGATTGTCCATCAGTGACCTCATTTTCATAAGAAATAAAATTGAAAACTAAAAAGCTAAATTATTGGAGAAACGACAAAAACTACGACAAAAAATAATTGATCAAATTTGTTCCCCTAAAAAGGATCTACAAATTCTCTATTTATAAATTTTAGAAAGGACGAGTAAATTCCATACTGTTTGTAAAAAGTGTGATTAAAAATAAAAAATTATCTCTTTGGAATAACGATGGAAGCTACAATAACATTTTATTTGACAAAAATTTCCGCGTAAATTATATTGACCAAATTTCTCAGAACCGCTTCACGCTTGAATGCTTAGTTTTAGTTTAAAACGCGAAAAATTGCATGGAAAATAAATAACTTAAATTTATAGAAAAACGACACAGGTTGCAATGCAATGCTTAATAACAAAATTTTTTTAATAGGATACGCACTGGGTTTTAATTATAAAATTAAAATAATGAAAATACTCATGCTTTAATACCAATTTATATTATGGAATGCATTATTTTGAAAAACCTGAATAATTGGTGCAAAGTCCCATTAAAAAAAAGAATCCAGCGACCAAATTTGGACCAATGAACAACCAAACAAAAAAACAACAACAAATTTGTACCCATTACATTTTTCTTGCCTTTAAAAGTTTATTGTACGAGAACCAAAAGGTTGGTAATGCAACTTTATATTTGTTATTTTTACTTTGAATTTTATTGTATTGTCATTCGATAGTAATAAAAATAAAAAAGACAAAATAAAGAAAGAAAGAAGAAAGCGGATGTGGTTGGCTCCCTTCTCTTTTTTCTTTCCTCTTCTTTATTTTTGTCCGAAAATTATTTTTTTTATTTTTTCCGATTACAATAGTAGTTGTTTTTTTCATTTTTTGTTTGTTTGCTTGTTGTAGTATAAATTGGTTTATTGGAATCTTGTTTTTATTTTTTAAACAGGACTGTGCATTAACTTGATTATTGGACGTTAAATAATATTTTTATTTTTGATTTTAATCTAATTTAAATTTCTTAAATTTTTAAACCAGAATAAGTACTCCAGGACCGAGGTTCAAAATAAAACATAATATTTATAAATTCCTTTGCAATATCTGAATTATAATATATATGTTATATAATGGAGTTAAACTTAATTTGGGAATATTCGTATTCCGGACAAATCCTATTCGAGTGCGAAGCGCGAGACACAATACGAGAATGTGCTTTTTGATGCCGAAGGATCTTCAACAAAAGAGAATTCGCAATCACCCAGTTACATCTGTCTATGTTTCAACCTTTAATTGAATAACTCTGAGTAATTTATTGAAATAATTTTAGAAAAAATGCATAATTCAAAGTAAAGTTTAAAAATAACTGAGACTTTAAGTATTAAACTATGTTTTAATCACCCTGATATATAAAATTTCAGACGTCACATTTAACCTGTCTTTTTGGTCAATTTCGTGTTGAGGTTATTAGAGATATAAATAATGCGATTACAAATGGATCACGTGTATAGATATTTTTTTTCATTTTCAGGTAATGACTTGTGAATTTAATATGTTGGTGAAGTTGATCAAGCATGTTTTCATGTTTAACGATATTGTCTTCATACTGTTACAAGAAATTTAAAAACGTCACAAAATCTGGTCTTAATTAAGTTTAGAAGGCTAGTGTAAAATCATTGGCTATTCTCTCCACTTCTTCGTCGAGGTATGGGTCTCACAAGGAAGGTAATCCAGGTGTCCCTCACCGATACGATTCTCCCTAATATATGTCGTAGCACTGGAAAAACTAAGCGAGAAGTATTACTTTTTATTTGTGGCTAAACAATTCAAGGGGGTGAAACAGCCACCCAAAAATAGGGCTCTCATGTGTCAATTTTATAGTTTTGTGTATAAAAAATAAATTGATTTTTATCAAAACTACTGGAAAAGTTTCCTCGTGACAAAAAATATATCACGAAAGTTTCTCAACAAAAAAAATGAAGGGGGTAAACGACCTCCACACATTTTTAAAGTTGTGCCGAATATTTTTAAATAAAAAATATAAAATATATGTAGTTTGCACTTGAGCCAAAAATAAAGTCGACTTGTTAGGTCGAAACAAAATTTGAAATCAAATTAATGTGGATATCTATCCCTATACACTTTTTATTCCGGGTATATGACAATATATACTTTCCATACACAAAGAAAATTGGAAAATTAGTTTTATAACGAAGGAAGTAAAATCAAGTCCATCAAACACGAATAAAGAAATTACGCGGAGGTAAACCCTATCAGATTATGTATAAAATTGAAAAATATGCCTAAAGTCAAGAAAAAATATCTGAAGAAAATACAAATTACACAAAAAAAAGAGGATGAGGGTTTTATGTATTTTCAAGGAAAAAAGAGCATTGAGGAAAGTAACTAACCCTAAGTTGTTTCTCGTAATTCAACTCTATAATTAAATCTTGTGCGCATTATTTAAAATTTTTTTTTAATTTTAAGGTGTGCGATTTGTTGTAAATGAATGACTTTGTTTTTTCGCAGGATAAAATTTATCACAGAATGTACAAAAATAGAATAGCTGAAAACGAATATTGACTCTTTTCTGTAGTTCCTGTTGGAATGATTTCAAAATGCACAATTTTATGTAATAATATATTATCATGTTTACTGAAGTACTGGAACGGGAACTCACATTCATCTGGAAAACCTGCGTTGTATAGTTTGTTTCGTCCACGACCCACAGTTTCACTATCAAACCACTAATATCTGCTGAAGGGAAACTTCTTTCATCTCCATTTATAGTTCTAAAAGAACCGAGTGGAAAATTTGGAGATAACTTTAAACATCAATAGTAAAGTTCTATACAGTAATCATCGTAGAAATCTTTTTTGCGTAGGGCTATATTGATATTTGCATTCAATTTTGTTTGGAACTAAGTTTGTTCATAAGTAGGTTTATTGAACATTATATCCGGTATACATCTTAATCAGTTTTATTTTTTGGAAGTATCCCTTTGAACCACCTTGTCTCCTCTACCATGCCACCTTATGATAGTTGAGACACATTTTGTGTCGTATATGCTGGATACATTATACCCAAAAATATAAGGTCTTAAAACAAATCAATGCAACAATCAGAACAATATAAACAATACAGAGGGTATGAAAGAGTCAGAAAATCAAGAAGGTAAAGAAGATAATCTAGAGAAAGAGGTTGCATCGGATAGTGAAATTAAAAAAAGGATACTTTAACCAAAAAGAACTGAGTGATCTGATTCGAAATCTAGGCCTTTCTAAGGAGATTGCAGAACTCCTAGCATCAAGAATTAAACAAAAAAATTTTGTATCACCTAACACTAAGAATAGCTTTCACCGTGATCGAGATAGATCTTTTAGAATTTTTTTTTAGGTAGGAGACTTATTATACTGTAATAATGTGAAGGAATTAATTAAAAAATTAAAAAGCATACCTTTTAATGCTAACGAGTGGCGACTATTCATAGATTCCTTTACAAGAAGTTTAAAAGTTGTTTTGTTGCATAATAGCAATAAACAAGCACCTCTGCCAGTTGCACACTCTGATACACTCGACGAAAAGTACGAGACTTCCCAGTTTCTTCTGAATAAATTGAATTACATTAGCCACTAATGGCAGCTCTGTGGATATTTAAAAATCATAATAATAATGCTGGGACTACAGAGTGGGTTTACAAAACACCAGTGTTTTATATGCCAATGGGATAGCTGAGCTCATGAGAAGCATTATCTAAAATCGAATGGGGCTCTTCAAGAAAATCGTAATCCAGGATCACTAAATGTTTAAAAAAAACATTTAGTAGATCCAATCAAAGTGCTGTTACCACCATTACATATAAAACTAGGATAACTGAAACAAGTTCTTAAGGCAACGAGAACAACAGAAAGTATTGCTTATAAGTACGTTTTTGAGAAATTTTCTAAATTTTCCGTCATTAAAATAAAAGAGGGGATATTTGACGGTCCGCAAATTAGAGCTCAGCTAAATGATGATGAATTTGAACAAAGAATGACTAGTGATAAGAAAAGAAGCATGGCAAAGCTTTAGGAAAGTTTGCTCCAACTTTTTAGGAAATCATAAACACCCTAGCTTTAAAGAAATAGTTGCTAAAATGATTGAAAATTTTGAAAAGTTAGGGTGTTTGATGAATTTAAAGATCCATTTTTTGGATTCTCATATCGATTGGTTCCCTGAAAATTTGGTGATATGAGTGAAGAGCAGGGGCAAAGGTTCCATCAGGACTTTAGGGACATGGAGCATAGATGTCGAGGTGTATGGGATACTCATACGATGTCTGACTATTGCTTATGTCTAAAAAGGGATATGAAGACCGTTAATAAACGAAAGAGTATATAAAGATCATTTAAGTAAAAAAAACGCGTTCTTCAGAAAAAAGTCGTTTTCAACAAGCATCACATTTTTATTTGTATGTAGCATCATACTTAAAACTTTAATACTTTAAACTTTAAACCACTTCATCTGAAATGAAAGAGTTTCTTACGCTGTACTAATCTAGTTCAAATTTAATTTATTCCAAAAGTACCTGATACTATAAAATTCTTAAATCGCGACAAGGTTGCAAATTCTAAAGAGCATAGAACCCAAATACAAACTTTTCAGGCTTTCCCAAAGACCTGACAATTTACGTCCTTCGCAATTTACGTTTCTGATTGAAAATTCGTCTATTCTATTACAAATTCAGCTCTTACTAGAAATTTTATATTTTTTGGTTAAAAATACAACTATTTAATTAAAAATAATAATATGCGCTCGTTGAGAATTCAGCTATTCCTTAAATGTGAATTTTGGTTTGAAACATTTACTATTCATTTTTAGTTGAACATTTATTTTTTTGTTATAAAGAATTCAACTACGTGTCGAGAAGTCGAACTGGTTTGTTGAAAAATTAATGTATTTTGTCAAAGATTCATCATGTTAGTTGAAAATTCATATTTTCATTTAATAGAAATATTTCTTTAAAAATTATTTCTTTTTGTTTGCAAATTAATAGTTCTAACCGAAAATTGGACTATTCCGTTTTTTTAAATTTATCAATTTTGTCTTATCATTAAAATTTTAGAAAATTCTTCTTCCTTATTTCTGAAAATTAATGATTTTGACTACTACAATCCTGATAAAACTATCAATCGTCGGTTAATTGTAGATTTTTATTGTTTGCGGCGGTTGCATCCAACTTCCGATAAAAGATACCTCTAAAATATACAGTGAACATATTATAAGGCAATAAAAGTACTTTTCTGTATTTTAAAAATAATCCTTAATTTTACACAATTTTTTTATTTTTATAAAGCCGCGAGTGCATGCAGGCGGCTAGGTGCCACCTTGGATTTATGAAATTCGACGAAAAAAAGGTAGTATAATCTTGTTTAAAAACTACAGTTTTACAAATTATATTTGATGTATAAATATTCTTAGAAGTATAATTTAAAATGAATATTTTTGGAATCGCAACAGATGTAAAATATGAGGATTATCAAATGGGTATGAGTGATTTTCCGAAAAGAAATTATAAATCAGGAACCAACATGTTGTAAATTCAAATTCAAATTTTCCAGCTAATTTGAGTATTTCAATTAAACCTACCTGAATTTCTAAACGTTCAAATAAACAAAATACTGTTTTCAAATTATATTACGAATTTCTTTTGATAACCTGTTATTTCTAATTTTCAAATTTGAATAAATATGATATTATAAATATAAATAATATTTCTTGTGTTTAAAAATTAATGGTCTTATTTACTCTGATTTCCTATAAATGCATTATTGATAGGCACTAAGAACAATCTCATGTATTTTAAAAAGGTTCCTAACTTTTTCACAATTTCTTTATTTTTGCAATACATCGACTACTAGAGAAAGCATTTTTTTGATTTTATGTAAATTTATTGTTATTGATCTAAAATTAAATTCGTCTAAATGCTTTAGTAACTTTGCTTACCCCCTTCATTTTTTTCGCTAAGAAATTGATAATATTCATCTTTTATCATGATGATCTGGCAGACGCTGTTTCACTCTCTCAAGTGTTTTTACAGAGATAAAAAATATACTCTTGGCTTCTTTTATGGAGTACTAAAACATATATCAAGCAGAATCAAATGATTGAGGGACATTTGGAGTACTTTCCTTGTCAACGTAACGGGGTTGCTTAACGCATCACTTGTGTAGGGAGTCACTCTACTTCCTACGGCTTCACAGTGAAGATCAATAATCAATAAAGAAGGCCTGTCTCACACTTCAAGCACATACGCAAAGAAAAGGTCCATTATTCTTCAGACCATTATAAAATTGGCGATCCTGCCAGGATCCCATTCAAGATATCTTGGAGAAAAAGTATCTACAGAGCACTCGCAGTAATTTCAAACAGCGAGGATCTTCGATTCGAACTAGGACTTTACGGATACTGTTCGAAGCCTAGGCAACAACTATCAACAATCAAGAATCCCAGAGACATCAACGAAATTTTAGTGAAAAATCTGTTGATCGAACCATCCCAGAGCGAGCTCCCTGAACCAAGCGATAATTCTTTGAAAGAAACGCATCATCGAGACACGCCTAGTTCAACCGCGCAACAGTAAAATTTCTGCGGCCGTCGAATTACAACTGTTATTTACCTGGCTGATACGGAACGAGACAAAAGGAGAAAAAAGTAGGTAAGTCTTTCTTGCATGAGTCAAAAGGTGATGGAATTGGATTGACGGTTTTGATAAGTCTAAGTTAGGAAATATTTTGCTGAATAGACTGTCTTCAATAGGTACGGTGAGGCGCTGGTGCTCCATGCCCTCTATCTCATCTAATAAACTGACGATCTACTCTAAATTAACTTTAAGGCATTTTTCTTGCACGATCCTGAGAGTAAAGGTTTAAAATATACCAAATATTGTAAAATCAGTAACGCGACTCGTGACACTCGCACTCGGCACTCGCAATCAGGATCAACTGTCGTTCAACACCTCTAGGAAAATCTTAGCACAAATACGACACAAAGCAGACACTTCTTCGAATCCTAATAGCAGTTCATTTAGGTTAAGCATTCGGTTTAAAGCCGCCCCTACGATGTCTTTAGAAGATTTAAGGCAATATTTGAACAGCGAAATCACAGATCCACTATTTCTGATCATGAGCAAATTGCAAACAGTCGAGGATGTGTTAAGATCAGCAAGGCCCTTATAACTGAGGACAAATTTCATCGGAAAGTACCATTCTGCTCGCTTTACTAGATCCAAATTCTCTGGAAAATGGTATATACGAGTCAAAGCTACTCGCATATAACAATACGACGAGAAGCGAGACGAACAGCAATGTACACAAGAAAAAACTTTGGGCCCGGGGACCAAAAGTTGCATTCCTTAACAGCCGATACGTAGGTGTGCGAAGCTCAGATGTTCTCAATCAAATCTACTACTAGATTATATCATAACGAAAAAAACAATTAGAAATGCTAAGAGAGAAATTAAACATAATCTATAAACAATTATGACGATCTTTACAGTGTCCTTAGAATAAATTTAGTAATTGGAAATACCGTGGTAACGTGTAAAAGCAGATTAGAAGGTATGCGGCAAAATCACGACACAGTGCAAAATTATAATACAAAATTTTATAAATACCATTTAACTCACGACTTCCCTTATGTAGTCAAGAAAAAGGTATCCCTTTATGAGGATGGCACAATTCTGCCTGATAATATAGCGCAAGCAATCCGGATATCAGTAATTGACAAAGGTTAAGACATTCCCATACGAAATCACATATCAATCCCTGATGGCGTTCGCAAAATACAAAAAAAGAGATAGTTTTGCCCCTAAAAAATTATGACAAAGACTCATTGATGATATTACAAAAAATTAAATACGATGCAATAGAGCGAATTCAAGAAATGAATAAAATGATTTTTCCTTGGAGGAAAAAAAACAGGTAAAAGGGATTTAAAATTTATAAAGCAGGACTAGACTGTAGCACGTAGAAAAGCCAATGCTCCCAAATTGGTAAAAATAATATCAGCGTACAGAATATTTACAACCTCGAAGGAGACTTCTTGCCATATACCGATATAATGGAACATGAAATCATTTGAAATACCGGAAAAATTGTACATTTAAAATCCCATAGTTCTTCTGAATTTAACTAAGAGCAAAGAAAAACACACATGCTTATTTCACAAAAAAAATGTGTCTTAAGAGATACAAAATCACCCTTCAGTTCACCGATTTTAGTTGTCCCGAAAAAGAAAGACGCACCTGATTTATTTTTCGGCGAACCTAAGAATATACGCACAGACTAAGAAAAATATTTTATATCCGTACTGGAATCAAAATGTAAAAACTTGTTTAGAATTAAACATATTAAAACTACAGTTTATCATCCACAAAGAAACGGAGCCTTCGAAAAAATCTACTTGACGGTTATGAATTTAAGAAACAAAAACATCGGGGATCATAAAACTGAATGGGATCAAAACTTTAAATAATCGGTATTGCATACGGCACTATACAGAATGACGGTACAGGATAACCAGCTGTCCAACTGGCCTTTGTAAGGCTCAAAAGGGCTAAGGATAATGTATTTGTAATGTATTTGTATAATGTATTCACCTCGCGCTACGAGGTCAGTGTGTGTGCACAGCATATTCTTTTTGAAAAATTTTTCTCTTAAAGCATCTAGGGTGAAGAGTTTAGTTTCAACAACAGACCCACGAAACTTCGATTTATGAAAAGGGTGGGCGATTAGTTTAAAAAATGTGATTTTTGGGGTTTTAATTATTTTGTTATGCTAAAAAATTTGAATTTCCCGATCTTATGAGAAAATTCTAAAAGTTCTTAAAGTAGTCTTATAGGATACTCAAAAATCAAAAAATTTCTTCCTATGACTTTTTTTCATTTCGTGCGTTATTTGGCTTAAAAAGTTCATTTTCGTGTGTTTTAGAAATGTTGAAAATGCTATAACTCTGGTAATTTTTGATTTAAAAAAAAGTGATTAGGATAAATGCGCAAACTTCTTGAATTTTTATCAAAAATAGCTGGCTAACGAACTTGACCTTTAGTTTCAGACACAAAAAGAGTGTACCAGAGGCCAATTTAATAGATTAATTTTTTCAACAAGTATCGTCCTCACAGACAGACAGACATACTGTAGCGAGATTTTCCAAATTCACTGGGCGCGAACTGTTAAATCCACCTGGTCGAGGGACGCCCAGGATAAAGAAACCAAACTACAACAAAATGAGTGTGCCACTTACCTACCTCCAACCTGGAAGCTATTTCTTTTTGGAGTGAACTGAGTTCGCGAGTCGCACTTTTTCAACCCGCGAACAACTCGCGTAGCTTGTTTAATTTGTTAAAAGAGCCAGGTAGGTACTTACCCGAACCTTCTGAAATCCGGTTCACACTTTTCCAACTAGCAGGTCGGCTAGCTCCTTTTAATTCAAGCACAAGAGAGAGGGATGCACAAATGGGTTTCCGGTAGCGATAGAGAATTTTACTAAGCGTTACGCTCTTTAATCCTCAATACACAATTAGTAAAAAAAGTTAATATATTTCAAAACTATTCTAGCCGAATTTTTCTATTAGCCTAAAATTAACAAAATTATAGCTTTTTTTAAATTTTGAACTTTTTTTTTAACTTATAAAAATTTGTGTCAAAGTTTCTCGTAGATGGGTCAAATACTTGCAAATTATCGAAATAAAATGTTTAATTTTTATGAAAATTGGAAGTTATATACTTTTCAAAAATTTGAAAATTTTCAAAAAATAGAAAAAATTATTTTTTCATAAATCCAAAAATTTTATTCAAAATTTTCAGCAGATGCAAAATACATTTCAAACCATTCTAGCCGAATTTTTCGATTACAATTTAAAGAATTTGAGCTTTTTCAACATTTTTGACCATTTTTTTTCAAGTTTCAGAAAACGATGTCAATGTTTTCGATACTTGACAAAAATACTTGCAAATTATCCAAATGACATTTTTAATTTGGATGAAAATTAAAAACGTTAGTGGTATGTAATCGTCCAAATTTTCGATCTCTGGTTTTCAACGGATCTTTACGTTTCGGCGCGCACATAATGCGAAAATCATAAAATTTTGTCGGTGTCTGTCTGTACGTCTGTCTGTATTTTTTAAATCGAGTCTGCATTTGATACACTTCTGTAGGTCCCCAAAATAAAGGCTAAGTTCGTTAATCAGATATTTCAAACCAAAATTAAAAAACTGACAGCATTTTCAAAATTTTGAAATTTTTGTTGTTGAATTTTTATAAATTTGTATCAAAGTTTCTTATATATGGGTGAAAGGCTTGCAAATCATCTAAATAAAATTTTTCATTCCAATTAAAATTAAAAAAGGTATATACTTTTAAAATTTTTAAAATTTTCAAAAAATAGAAAAAATTATTTTTTTTATAGATCCAAAAATCTAATTATAAATTTTCACCAGATACCAAATATATTTCAAATCTATTCTACCTAGATTTTTCCATTAGCCCAAAATTTAAAAAAGTGTAGCATTTTTAAAATTTTCAATTTTTTTCAACTTATTAAAATTTTTTTCAAAGTTTCTCATAGATAGATCAAAGACTTGCAAATTATTATAATAAAATGTTTAATTTTCATGAAAATTGGAAAAGTTATATACTTTCCGAAAATTTTCGAAAAATAGAAAAAATGATTTTTCCATTAATCCAAAAATTTTATTCAAAATTTTCAGTAGATACCAAATACATTTCAAACTATTCTAGCCGAATTTTTCGATTAGCACACAATTAAAAAAATTAGAGCTTCTTCAAGACTTTAGAGAATTTTTTTTCAAGTTTCAGAAAATGTTGTCAATTTCTTCAATACTTGACAAAAATACTTGCGATCTCTGGCTTTTAACGGATCTTTACGTTTCGGTGCGCACATAATCCGAAAATCATGAAATTTTGTCGATGTTTGTCTGCTTGTACGTCTGTCTGTATGTACGTATGGTTACCTGGTCTCGATACCTCTCTTTCTTTTCATTCTCCTTGGCTATGATGTTTTTGTCAGCTGGTGCCGAAAATTCGATAACGAACATGGTTTGCTTCTCGAAGTCAA
>NC_046663.1:57410225-57411863 GCF_010883055.1 Belonocnema kinseyi
ACTTAGCTGACCCAAAGAACTACAGGCCAATAACTTGTCTGAACACGCTTTATAAGATATTCACAGCTATCCTAAATGATAGGATTGTTCAGGCAATTGAACGTGTGTGACAAGAAATGTATGAACAACTAGGCTCAAAGAAAGGCGTAGCCGGATCTCGGGAGAACCTGCTCATCGATAGATGTGTCTGCAAAGATGCAACATTTTACCAGCGTGACCTATCGATGGCCTGGATTGATTATCGGAAAGCTTCCGATTCTACATTCCATAGACTTATCATCTGTCTTTTGGAAATCTTAAAGGTTCATCCGCAAATAGTTGGATGCATAGAGAGATTGATGTCGCTTTGGAAAACCAGATTTACTATCTCATCTGGCAAAAATCGTGTGACAACTAACAAGGTCACGTTTCAGAGAGGTGTCTTTCAGAGCGACACTATGAGCCCACTCCTCTTTTGCCTTACATTATTGCCACTATCCCTAGCACTGCGCCATTCCGACGGGTACTTGCGCGGCAAACCTGCAGATCGAAAATACAAGGTCACTCATGTATTTTACATTGACGATCTTAAGATCTATGCTAAAAACAGAGAGCAACTGCATCTAGCTCTGGGGATTGTCGAACGATATACAAAGGAAATTGGAATGGAATTTGGGTAAGACAAATGCGCCAAGGTTTATTTGAAGCGAGGAAAACTTAATGGCATCCCTGAAGATCCTGAGCTCGTTGATCGAAGCGCCATACGACATCTTTGCGCTGGAGAGACTTATACATACCTGGGCGTGCCACAGAGCCGCATTCAGGATGTAACATCTATAAAGGATACTCTCCGAAGCAGATACAAACGTCTTATCCGACAGATTTGTTCTTCCGAACTGTCGGCGAGAAACAAAGTATCTGCAACGAACATGCTTGCCGTCCCGGAACTACTCTATTCATTTGGAGTAGGTCCATGAACGAAGAACGAGCTCAGATCTCTTGATATCGGGACAAGAAAGGTTATGCTCATGAACAAAAGCATGCATCTTAAGTCTTCCGTTCCGCGACTGTACATCTCACGCCGTCAAGGGGGTCGTGGAATATTGAGTCTTGAATGTCTTCACAACAGGATAATTCTGGGTACAGCACATAGAGTTGCAAATGGAAGAGATCCTCTTCTTAAAATGGTCAGGAATCACGAAGAAGTGGGGAAAGGAGCATTTCTATACAAAGCAGCGGAGGAGGCTGCTGAAACAGTCGGATTTGACTTCAGTATTAGGGGTGAGCAAAATGCATCAAATCTAATCTATCTCGAATACTCACTCCTGAAAGCCCGGATTAAGAAAGCACAAGAGAAAAACTTTCGTGAACAGCTCCTGGATAAGAGGATGCACGGTATCTTCCACAGAAATGTGAAGGACCAGTCAATGTCTTGTGAGCTAACGTTTGCTTTCCTTAAATCGGCCGGATTGAAGTCAGGTACAGAGGAGTTCATTTTTGCATGCCAAGACGGTGTCATTTCTACCTTAACATACCGTCGCACATTTTGAGCCAAGTCATTCCCGATGATAGCTGCAGGGCGTGCCATGCACACCCCGAGCTTTTAGCTCACATACTATCTAGTTGTCCAACACACGCGGGAACGACCTACATTCAAAG
>NC_046663.1:57411963-57429140 GCF_010883055.1 Belonocnema kinseyi
CAAGGGTTACCTGTAAATAGGCGAAAATAGTATCTTCTATGTGATACCTCTAAAAAAGAAGCATCGCACAGGAGAAATTCCTTGAATTGATTTCTCTACAGGTGAAATCCCTCTAACTCCGTCAGTAGAAACAGAGTCGAAATTTTTAGGGTCAATCGCTCACTCCACTATTCGTGCAAGAGAGACTTAGAAATTTCAAAATCTCTATACTCTGTCGAAAACACGTTTCGTCGAGAGAAGATTGGACCGAGAATTAAAACTCTTGAGAGAAGAAGCACGACCGAATTGTCGGTCGAAATATTATGTTGAAGGCTCGTAGGCACTCGCCCTTTGAATTTCCAGCCTCTTACTGAGGCAGTTACAATTGTCGTCCAACGTGTGGCATGCGAGTATAAAAAAGAAAAGGATTCTCAATCAATAAATAGTTGAATGCTACAATGGATGATAATAAAACGAAATTGATAGAAGCGTTCTTCAAAGGTGACAAAAATGTTAAGAGAGTATATCTTTCACCCCAACAAGCCAGAAACGTGTACCGTCGGGAATGTCTGGACTTGAGAAGTGGTTAAACAATCTGAGTCTTGGAGAAGAAAGTATGGCCAGATTATATAAATAGCTGGAAGAGAACAAAAAACAGTCAAATCGACGAAATTAGAGTGATTTCAAAGGACTAGAAGTGATAAACGTTTAGCAAAAAATAAAAAACAGTGCGCAAATAATTGAAAATATAAAAATTTCATATGATCAGTATACGATAATCCGCAAGTGTAATGGACAAATAAAACTTATCACTGAGACCAAAATATTGTTAGTGAAACCTTAGATTACGAGTTGTATAGACATTATATAATCACGAGATCGTGGAAGTGAAAATTGAATTTTAAAAATCACGACAAGAAGTGAGACGCAAAATATTCCTCCTTCTTGGCACGCCGAGAATATACCGTGAATAAAACAGAATATCCCTTCTTCTTTGTTTTTTATGAGTATATAGTCAATAAAAAAAGTGATAAGAATGAGTAGAAATAATCTTCGTTCATCAAAGCTGGCAAAAAAGAACAGTGGAGATTCATACAACGACTCCTATGATCCAGATTTAACTATACGAAACGCTACACCGTAAAATGTGGAAGACACACGTAGCACGCCCTCGGAAGGAAGCACCATATAAAAGGGCCCACTAAAATCTGGAAAAGTCAGTTTCAAACTGAATCCTCAAAATGCCAGACGCAAGCACGAGCGTTATCGACTTGAGACCCTGTTTGTCTGTATAGTGTAACCTGGACTCAGGGGACGAAGATTTTGTGAAGATTGTCTTTCATGACTACGTAGTCTTGTCACCGGACTGGATGGAAATCGAGAAAGAGAGAAAGGAACATCCATGTTATAAGAAAGCTCCCCGGAAGGAAAATATGAAGATAGGAGAGGTATGTACCACGCATTTTGTAAGAAGAAGTAAACCCCCCTGCCACAAAACGCGAGGTCATGCAGATTGAGGATAATTCACCGGAGGTGGACAAGCTCTCAGAAAATGTAGAGAAGAAGGAGAAGACGCATCCAGAAATCGAGATTATCACTATCGAGGATGAAACAGAGGAGGAAGAAATTCCAACGACAAAACCAACCCTAGATCAGAACATCCCGTTAACACTTCAACAATCGTATAGTGAATCTTTAACAACAAACATTGAGGCAGTCTCAGGGATGCGTAACGTTGAGGAGGAAATTCGTCACAAATTTCGATCGCTGAGTCTCGTTTTTGATTCGCCACCCATCACCACGAGCTCTGTACCAGTCATAACAGACGACAGCGCCTTAACCAAAGAGGAAATCCAGTGGATAAAAACAATGGTAAAAAGGAGTCGGCACGACGCAATGGTCGAAGAAATCTTCACTCCAAAATTTAAAAGACCACCCACCAAAGCCGAAATCGAGGAGAAGAAAAAACAGCGACTACTCGAGAAAGCTGCTGAAATCAAGCAAATGTATCATGAGGTATTACGAAACAGGATGCAGAGAGAAAGGCGAAAGCAGGCCGAGGCAACAACAAGCGACCCCGAACAGGCGCTGACCAGTAAAACTTTGAAGAACTGGACATAGTACCGGGAATGTACCCCAGCACAAACCTAGCCTCTAGAGGTCGTAGGAGTAAATCAGTAAGAGAATCTCAGAGTCTGAACCCTCTGGAACTTTTCCGATAGCTTGCTCTTCAAAAAGAATAAGATTTCAAGACAAGAGATTCAATTTCAAAGCGATCCTTGCGTATCAGTGTAAAATCTCAGAATATTATCTTTTAAAGAGTGTCTCCGAGTTTATGAGTCTTTAGAAATTATTTTATGGTAAAATTTCCTCAGTTAAATTTATTCACAATATTTGCAGGCATGGGCCTTATTTTATAAAGATTCTATCCTCAGGATATTCTACTTTGCGTTCATTGAGCCACTACAGGTGAAATCCCTCTAACTCCGTCAGTAGAAACAGAGTCGAAATATTTACGGTCAATCGCTCACTCCACTATTCGTGCAAGAGAGACTTAGACATTACAAAACCTCTATACTCTGTCGAAAACACGTTTCGTCGAGAGAAGATTGAACCGAGAGTTAAAACTCTTTCGAAAAGAAGCACGGCCCAAGTGTTGGTCGAAATATTATATTGAAGGCTCGTAGGCACTCGCCCTTTGAATTTCCGGCCTCCTGCTGAGGGGAGACAATAGATCGACCGTTAGACCGAGTTGCCCGAGACCCTCAATACACAATCGAACGTCTTAAGTAGTTTTTTGAGCACCTAGGGATAGTGCTCTTTGAGCACCTGATAGGCCATATAGAGACAAAAGACTCATAATTAATAATTATATTTAGCTGGGAGTGTCCCCAAGTGACAACGTGCGAGGGCTATAGCCTCATTGTACTAAGTAAGGGATTAAACCCCTGAAAATATCAGGTGTCTATTGTAAAATGGATATCCACCTGAGAGAAGAAAGTGTCATTGACCATTCCTATAACGTATCTGTCTAGAATTATAAAACTATTTTCCCTAAAATCGGGTATCAATATAAAAAGGGAAAAGGATTAAACAACCACAGCAGGGTCCTATTAGGATCAGCAATAATAAAATGTGAACATTATTCTGCAATATCTGAATAAGCAGTGCCAAACCAAGATATACACAAAAAGAGACAAAGCGCTCTCAAATTAATGAAGAATATAATTATTGTATTTTCAATTATTTTGTATGCTGTCAGAATTTGAATTTCTGATTTTTTATACAAATTTAAAAAGTAGTTATGATAATTTTATCGGCCATTCAAAAATCATCAGTTTTCTTATCTAGGCTCTTTTTCATATCGTGCGTTATTTCTCCTCAAATGTTTATTTTCGTTTGTTTTTTTTTTAATTTTGAAAATATTATAACTCCGGGAATTCTTTTTTTATCAAAAAAATTCAGAAGGGCGAACTGTTTGAATTTGCTAATACTACAAATGTCCGTAAGAGAATTATTGAATTTGATAAAAAAAGGTTTCTCAAAAATATTAAAAATGCGCTCACTTCTTGAACTTTTATCCAAAATGACTGGCAATCAAACTTGAACTTTAGTTTAGGACACTATAAGCTTGTACTTAAGGCCAATCTAATATATTAAATTTTTCAAAAATTATCGTGCTCAAAGATAGACAGACATACAGGCATGCAGACATACTGACAATACATTCATCAAAAAATATTTTTCGGATCCAGGGGTCGATGACATGGAGAACGCAGTAGATAAAGTCAGTAGGGACAGACGAATACGTACCTGGAGTGAACGTTCGATTAACTGCGTGAACCACTTAGGTACCTTAAACCGAAAAAAATGTGTTTCTTCTGCCTCAAAACTGATGTCGCCGCATCATCAACAGTACAGTATGCCGCTGCTATTATTGTCAATGATAGGGATATGGATAGCAAAATAAATACTGCTGCTTATAAAATAAGATCTATCAGAAAACTTTAGAGACTAAGCGCAAATCTAAAAAGATGATTGTAACATCAACCATTATTCTCCAGACCACTACACTAGACGCTGACTTTTTGAAAATATTTTATTGCATTTCATGTAAAACACATTTGGCCAATAAAAAATCTAAAAATATTAAGTCTTTTAAATTTTATTTATTCAAAGTGTAAACAAAGAAAGGTCAAATAAATCAAGTGCGTCAATTATTCTGTTTAATTTCTGTTTGAAGCAAACACCGAATAATAAATTTTTTTCTGAAGGTACGAGTAAAGTTGCCTATATTTGAATGTTTTACACTCTTCTCTTCTTATCCTTTTAATAAATTTTAATATAACAAATTATGGCATTAAGACTATAAATCCAGGTAAATAGTTTTTCAACAAAAAAAAATATTTTTCTTAGTCAGGATAAATTGTATTGAAGAAGATATTTTCTCGTCTGTTGCACTGCTTTTAACTTGCATATTTTGAAGGCACCACTTAAAGTTATCCGAAAAATTTCTTTTAGTTTTAAACATGCATGCCTAATTGTAAGATGGATATTTTCGTCATTTTTCAGTCAATATATTTTAGAATTTCCTAAAATATCCCTTTAATAGTGAGGAACAAATTTCTTCCTGAAAGTTGTTTAGCCTCAAGTTCCCTTATCACTTTTTCTGGGCCAAACTAAAAAAAAGCGGTTACCGACGTCTCAATTTGCAATTTTATATCATTAAACAATATGCGATTTAAAATTTTTTCTTTATATTTTGGGCATCTCTAGGGTATATTTCGTGCGAAAATTGAAGTTTTAAACAGTTCCTATAACATTTGCGGAATTTACGACGATTAATTTCGGAAAAAGTAATTAATTTAAAGCATAATTTTTTCCAGTTTTTCGGTATGAATGTTATACGACCCTGACGCTCAATTTAAAGAACGTTGTTAGAAAATAGTAAACCTAAAATACAAAAAATGTTAATGAATGAACGCGATTGCGTCAGGTTTTTCAATTTATCAGAAGCAACAGGAATAAAATATTGTCAAACCTGTAAGTAGATTACAATTAGATGAAGATTGCGATATTTTCAGTGTTTGAAACGTGAAGACGCTCTGATAAAAAAAAATAGATCTGGATAAAATATTTGCAAAATTATATTATTATACTTACCGATGGAGTAGAGGAAGACCGCTAATGATAGGAACAAAGAGCGAAGAAGGAGCTTCATTTTTTTTAATACACAAGAAACCAGATTTTAAATAGATCTCGCCAAGAGAAACTACTGAATATTCTGATTTAGAATTACAGTTTAAATGCTATATATTATATACTTTTTGAAGAAATTAAAAAACAACTCTGTTTTTCTCGACTTGAAGGCTAAAACTAAAATGACTCTCTTTTTTGAAACGAATTTAGACATTAGGTCAAATACTGAAAAATAGAGCAGACAGAAATGATTCCATTTTACAAATTATTTACTTGCTGATAAGTGCATCGGGACATCAAGCTTTCCAAAGGCCTTTAAATTACTTACTTTTGAAGTATGAGGACAATTTCGTAGGGCCTTTGAAATTAGATTTTTTAGGCGAAAAATATTATTCTAGATTCTGCATGTTATATTTATATATATATAAAATATATAAATTTTATAACAAATAAATTATATTGATCTTCGAATAAATAATGGTTCATCGTATGGAAAAATATAAATAAAGTGAAAACTTTTGTCTTTTGTCAAGTATCAATAACAAAAACTCCTAGCAAATTTTATATGCTTATAAAGGATTTCGTGTTTACATGAAGTGTTATAAAAATTAAGCAAGAGAGTTGATGAAAAATACACAATGATATTGAAACGGGGAACGGTTTAAGAAAAATTTTATGAACAATTATGTCACTGGTTGCCATGGACGATTTATTTTTTTTCATAAATAAAAAGTTTATTTTTTTGCCTTTTGAAAAAGCGTATATATCTCAGGACCTCTTAGTGCATACAGGGGTAAAAGTAGGGACTGGTGACATATTATCTTATTTTTAAAAGGTAATCAATTCAAATAAATGACGCCAAATTCCTGAAAAGCATATGATTTATTTCAGTTGAATGAACAAGCATTTATCTTAGTGAAATATTTCTTTGATTGAAAGAAATATTTTTTTGGAACGGTGTCCTTCATATTCTACAATTAAGGAAAAATTTCTTCTAACAAATTACACACATTTTTAACCCATAACTTAAGAAAATAATTACTTTATTACTAAGATTTTGATCTGTTATCTATAATCTAAGGTTGCTAGTCAAATAAAACATTTTCTCTAATTTAAAAGAATACATATTAATGTAAACACAAGATTTTATTAATTCAAATAAATTGTTAATTAGCATAAATGCATAAAATCTTTGCATCATATATATTTTTAATGCAAAGAATATTTTTTTATATCGAATAATTATTTATATAGTTTTAAAAAAAGAATACTTCATTCAAGTATGAAAAATTTAATTGATTCAAAGGAGTCGCGAATAATTCAAAGATTCGAACTCATGAAATGAAATAAATAACACATTTTAATTTGTTTCAAATAATTAAATTTTCTGCCGCAAAATACGAATTTGCAACAAAATACATAAATTTTCTACTAAAAAGCTGAATTCCGAACACGAAAATTTTAATCTATTAAAAAAAGATAAATTACTACAAAATACATTAATTTTTAAACAAAATTATGAACCTCTAACAAAAAATAATTTTAAAAAAGATTTAATAGCTGATATTTCTAGAAAGAATAATTTTAACTTACATAGAAAATAGCTAAATTTAACCAAAAATAATAATTTAAAAAAAAAAATAGTTGAATCCACAATCATAAAATATCAATTAATAACCAAATAGTTACATTTCTATTAATAATGAATGAATTTTGAACCAAAACTATAAACTTTTAACCCCAAAAGCTACACTTCTTTTACCCAAATTAATTAATTTTCAATCAAACAGTTTATTTTTCAACTGAAGACGATCATTTTTGAATTGAGGAATATCAACGTTAAACAAAAAATTAAATAGTTACATTCCCAGCCAAAAAATTTCACTTTTAAAGAAAAAAAACTCCTTTTCAAGAGAAAATTTAAATTTTTAACCAAAGATATAAATATACAACTAAAATGATGAATTTGGAAGAACAATCAAATTCATTTTTAATGTAAGCATTCACCAAAAAAAAAAGATTTTTGAACAAAATACGTGAAATTTTAATCAAATATTTTAATTTTCAATCAAAAATATCAATCCTGAAATTGAATTATGAAATTTTAACAAACAAAAAATTTAATTTTGTCAAATAAGTTCCACTTTCAAGCATAAAACAGCACTAGAAAATAATGCCATTTATTTTCAGTTGACATTTCGCGGTAATCGTTTTGACATTTTTGTGTAGCCAATAACCACACAGTAAACCCCAGGAATAAATTTTATCTTTCAAAAAGATAAAAACGTTGCATCACGTTTATCTAACGAAAGATAAAATTTATCGGATAAAAGATAAAATTTATCTAAAAAAAAGATAAAGTTTATCTGACGTAAATGTTTTTTTTGACATAGGTTATATGTCAGACGGCTGCGTCAATTTTCACAGGAAAAATGCCCTTCACAAATTTCAAACTCCTCGCGGTATTCAATTTTAAATATTCTTACTGTATTTCTCTAATTTTAAACCCAAAAATCACTCACCTACACTTACTGAATACACAGTCTGCACTTTGGTGAGCTTATACCAAATAGTGTTTGTTTACAATTTTTGAAGTCTACATCAGGGTCGATAGAAAACTGAAGATTTGTTCAACAAAAGTAAGGGACTGAAGTTGGCTGAGGGTTCATACTCAGACATCTTCAGTCCCTTACTTTTGTCTGACATATAACCTATGGCAAAAAAATATTTACGTCAGATGAACTTTATCTTTTTTTCATATAAATATTATCTTTCTTTAGATAAATGTGATGCAACTTTTTTATCTTTTTGAAAGATAAAATTTATTCCTAGGGTTTACTGTACAAGGTTAATGTTCGATATTTTTTTACTTTTCCGCAGGGAAAATTTAACTGTCTTGACTGTGTTGAGCTCTATCTATTTTTCAAAAAATTCATACAAATTTGCATTCTAAAAACAATTAGTTGAAATAATTTCAACCACTGATTATTTTTAAATGCCGTACCTCTATCTGGACTATGTTGTACTAAAATGATAAAAAACTGAAAGCTATTTCAAGTTTTAAATGAATTAACGCGGTTTGACTGTTTAGGAGAAGGGCGCTACTACAGAGAAAACTTAAGTTAAATATTGTTGCATTTACAATTTCCCGCTGTTAAAGTTTACTAGCTATTTAGCGAAAGTTTATCCTTCGGAGGAATAAAAGCTGTCGTCTGCTACGGCGTCCTTAGTAGCAATAGGGAAACGGCAAAGTAAGAAAGAATTCGATAAAGTTTACATGCTATTTGGCGAAAGTTTATCCTTCGGAGGCATAAAAGCTGTCGTCTGCTACAGCGTCCTTAGAAGTAATAGGAAAACGGCAAAGTATGAAAGAATTCGAGCTATAAATCAGGACACGAAAAAAATGGTTGTTACTGATATATCTTCTCCGAAATAAATTACACTATTGTAGACGAATTTGAACTTAATTAATACCATTTAGCACAGAGCGCAAAAAGCAATTGACAGATGGGAACCCCCAATTCTGTCCAACTTAATGAAGTTGAACGACGATAGATAGAGCTGGCGTCGTAATTCTCGCTACATCTCGAGAAAAATAGAGCGATTATAACACGAAAGATTATTCAGGCAAGTTTAGAAAACGTAAATTTTCTTCGATTAATGTAAAGTTTAGCTGGCAAGTCCATTTTTTGTTGTGTTGTATCTTCCACCTGGAATTCATGTAAACTTTACCTTAATCTTTCCTCTGGTGCGTTGACAATTATAAGAGGTGAAAAATAGATATGGCCGTTACTCATTAATACAAAAATGTAGTTGACCAGTGGCCTATTAGCAGCGGTACGTAAATGATATTCAGAGGGATCGTACACTTCAAAATTTTCAGCTGCGAAAAATCGATGTGTGCGGTCCAATCCAAGTCGTATTATTGCGTGCACTGGACCTTCAGTTTTAGAATGAAAAGTCGTATAAGGAACTGCCCGTTCGATCTCCCAAATTGCCTCTGTCATGTAAAACGGCGTGGAATAAGAACGGCTGTGCAACTCCGTTTGCACTTCTATATAAGCGGAAGTACGATAAGGCTTAGACAAAACCTTAGTTTTCATCCAATCTGCTGTGTCGCCATTGAACAGATCCTCCAAATTGCTTTGTTTAAATTTGCCATCCGCCATTTGTACAACAAGTTGGGTTGCAAGTAAATCTCGAAATCCCTTTTTACCTAATTTTGTACCAGAAAAATTTGCATGTGTAGACATTTTATATACCAATTTTACTCAAATCTTAAAAAATTTTGGAAAACCATTGTTAAATTTTTTTATGTTTCGAAATGGATCCAGAAGAACTACTTACCCAGTGGGCACAGAATTTGGCAACGTCTTTACGACATCGTTACGACATCTTTACGACAACTTTGCGACATCCTATATCCATGTCGTTTCGGTGTCTTTGCGATATCGTAAAGACATCGCCAGATCATACGACTTATTTACGATATCATAAAGACACCTTAACGACATGGACAAAGGATGTCCTAAAGTTGTAGTAAACATGTCGTACCGATCGTAAAGACATCGCCAAACTTTGTGCCCCATGGGTACTGTTTCTGACACTATATTGAATTACATTAACACTTAGTTTGCATGAATTTGCCGATCTTTTCTTTGTATTGAATGCGTTTCCTGGATTTTATGTTTTTATTGAAATTTGCAATTAATAACTTATTTCGCGCCTGGTTTGTATTATTGTTGATAGGAAATATATAAGTGTGTATCACTAGGGTGCTCCAAAAAATATTTCTTATGTAAGAGGGCGTGTATCTTTTCATAAATTTCAAATTATTTAGAGAATAATTATTGTCTGTGAACAAATTTAAATTATCCCGGTAAATTATAAAAAGTTAGTATTCTTTAGAATAAATAATGCAGGAAGTAAATGTGAAGAGTAATATTTTTTCTGAAAACATTTTATAATTATTTGAAAAATTTACAATTATTTAATTTTTTACAACCAACTTAATCAAAAATGTGCTTTATTATATTATGAATGTTTTCCTGCTTTCTTCTTGTATGGAAAATAAAAAATTTAATTTATATTTATTTGGTTTTTGCATGGATTCTGTCATTTTGAATAATTTTTTTTTGCCTTTGCACATTTACATATATATTCTGCATGTTGGTGTAGAGGAGGAGGTGCAAGACTAACTTCAATAATTAAACAAACTTAGCTGCGAGTGACGTTCTTTTGTAATTGTATGAAGCGCCTCCTCTAAATAGATTAGTCCCACCCTCTAAAGTATATATGCCATCCTCTTATACAAATTCTTATAAAATCCTTTTACAGCATCAAAAACAAAATATAAAAATGTTTTTACTGAAAAAATAGTCCTTAAAAATTATACGTTGAGGTTTTTTAGCAGAAACACTGTGGAACTTTAAAGAAAACGAGTATCCATAATCCAAACATTTAGAGCGGGAGTACTACATATTGATCTATTTAGAGAAGGTTATTTATTTAATCATAATAGAACTTGACTTACACGTAAATTCGTTTGAATATTAAATTTCAAACGATTTAAAGGAGAGACCATTATTAGGGGTTTGTGTTCATTGCATTTTGATAACTATTGTTTTCAGATCTCGAAATATCGCATACCTACATTCTGTTCTAGCTATGTCCATTTATTTTTAAATTTAGAAAATAAGGGGTGCGGGATGATACTAGTGAGGAACTTAAAGTTACTTCTTTCAGTAACGTGACTGTAACGAATTATTTTTTTGCGGCATTTTGGCCAAGTTGATAACTGAAGGGTATCCAACACAACTCATAAAATAAAAAATGTCTTGTCTATAATTGTCTTTCGGTGTTTTTTGTATTCTGAATCAAGCGGTGGCATTATTTTTGCAATAACTCAAAGGCTTTTTGCGATGACCGATAAATCTTAGAACTCTGGCAAACTTAAACCTGTGAATTTGAACAAATTAAAGAAAATCACAATAAATTTAAGAGAGATTAAAAAATTTAAGGAAATTTAGAAGAATTCAGTATAGTTCATAATCAGTTGTGCATTCACAGAAATTTTTAAAATTACTTTGCTTAAATTAAATTGATAGTAATAATTTCTACAGGATAACTGGAAAAACAATTTTCTCAATATATTTTGATATAAATACGTCCAAGTTTGTTTTCACAAGTGCATGTAATTGCATCTGGTATCATTCTTGCATCGCAGTTGTATTTTCTATTTAAGCCTCGACAGAGCTAACGCTAGATCAACAAAACTTTGATTTTCAAAATCACAGTTCAAAATTATTAAATAAACTAATTTATCTGATGAAATACGACATATTATACTTGTTTGCGATATAAATTGAAGAAAAAACACCAAATTTAATTTTTCTCATTTGGCTATTTTATAATTTTTGGGTCCATAGATGTTTATTGAATTAATTGTTAAAACTACTACCGAGTAGATTTTCCATGATGAGAGTAAGAGTAACAAAATACTGAAGGAAACGTAACCTCGAAAGTAACTTACTCAACTGAGGTAGATGTATTATTTCGCTCGAAGAAGCACCTTCTTGTGGGGACCTCCTGTGGGTTGGAATCATGTTGCCCTGCTCACTTGAAGCTGTAAGAAGAAATAGAAATAGATACCTATTTTATCCCTAATATACTGATAACGAGAGGCCGCGAGTTGCGGGACATAGATTGGTTCAAGTATTTACAGGGTTTGAGTAAATAAATATGCATTAGATTCGTATTTTTTCTTTAAATCAAACAACCTTAGTTTTTGAGTTACATATTTTTATGTTTAAACTTTTTAGTATTGAGCGCTCGACTCAGCACCTTAGTAAGAAAGAAATTATACTTTCAATATTTTCCATGTAATTTTACCTAGTTAGACCCTAGACTGTTACCAGTTGTAGCTTGAAGATAAAGTTTGTAGGACGCAATCTTCGAAGTCTTATCTCTAATTAAAGATTATAAAACTCAGAGAACTTAAGCATCAAACATGTAATATGACTCTAATATTTTTTAAACTAAAGTTCAGAATTTTTCAATAATTTGTTTAGGAAATATAAAAATTAATGTGCACAATTCCTGAAAATAAAAGCAAGACTCATGCGAACACGTATGGACAACCATCATAAAATATTCCTCTTGGAATTTGAAAAATGATAAAAATTTGCCGGAATTTGAATAGGTTAAACAAGAGTTGTGCTAGTATGATTAATTATATTTAGCATTGAGTTTTCATTATTCTTTTTTTAACATTCTCTATATCAAATGTGCTTATGGGGAATATTTCAGGTATGTCTAACAGGTTTTCCTTTTGAACCTCGCCGGACGTTTTAGGTATGTTTGTGATAGGTAATTATTTTTGCCCTCATTTGATTCACGGGTATGAGAAACAGAGTATCGTGATTTCGTTGTTATTCCTCCCTGCTCAAGTAATTTTTTTACATTCTCATCATTTATGATTGAGAAAGTATTAGAATTGTCGGAAATTTGACATCACACTTTTTCAACGGATCTCCACGTTTCAAGACCTCCTGAATCCAAAAATCAAGTTTTCACGATGGCGTCTGTCTGTCTGTCTGTCCGTCCATCCGTCCGTCCGTCCGTAAACACGATAACGCTCGAAAAAATGAACGAATCAAATTCATCTTTGACACACTTTTTTAGATCCTAAAAGAAAGGACGAGTTCGGGAACCAGCCATTTTTGTTAAAAATTCAAAAAGTGAGTGCATTTTGAAAATTTTTGAGAACACTTTTTTCTGAAATTGAAAATTCTATCTACGGAAATTTATAGTATTAAAAAGAACAAACAAATTATCCTCATCACATTCTTCCATAAAAAGAAAATTCTCAGAGTTATAGCGTTTTCAAATTTTTTTTAATTGAACGAAAAGCAAAATTTGAAGCCGAAAAACACACGATATGAAAAAAAGTCAAGAAAAGAAAAACATTTCTTTTTAAAAGTTCTACAAGATTATCATAACCAATTTGTGGATTTTCTTTAAAAATCGAAAATTCAAATCTTGATTGCACAAAAAATAATGGAAAATAAAAAATCCCAGTTTGTAGACAAACTATGTAGGATACGAAAAAAGATGAATTAACAAAAATGGTTATCCTAAACAAGATCTACAATTTCGTTAAGAATCACTTCTTCATCGGATGTATACTTTTTGTTTTATTCGTGAAAAATAACGCTGAAAAAAATAAAATAAAAAATTAATGTGTGGAAAAACGACGAAAGTTACGAGAAAAAAATCCAACAAAGCCTGTTTACAAATATCTGTCGAAAATCGAGCGCGCAGCGCAAGTGTCACGGTGAGAATGTGTACCTCAAAGCCTACAGAGCTTTGAGAAACTTAATCTTTGACGATACTTAATTTAATAGACAATTCAGAATATAAAGACGCATATAAATACTGCCTTCTAAAAGAAATCTTTTTGATTAAGTTTTTTTGAAGCATTCCAAATGCAAAGAAGAAGTATCCGAGCTTTTACGAATATGTGTCTGTATCTCTGTCCGGCTGTCTCGCTGTATGCACATTTCAAATATTTCGAGACCACTTTTTTCAAAATTCAAAAACTCTCTTTACGGCGATTATAACATTCAAAACGTCTAACAATGAGGAAGAATTTAAATTGAGACGTTTCTGCCATCGTTTTGGACCCTTATAAGTCAAAAAAACATTTATTTAGTCGGTAAAAGAGGATACAACTAATGAAGAAATTGTTGAAAAATTAAAATGTTTGTAAGGAAAGAGAAGGGTTGTCTCGTAAAGTGAGGCCCTCTATTTTAAACGTCTCAATTAAAATTATTCGTTGCTCATTTGACCTTCATTTCCACTACTTGATTCGCTTTGCATTATATAGAAGGTCCAGACTAAAAGTACAATAAGAAAAATTTTAATAATGAAAAATCCAAAATATACATTTTTTCGGCCAAACTAGGTAAAACACGGTAAAATATAAATAGACAAAAATTGTGCATTTAAAAAAGAGTAACAAATGTTTTATCAACCACTTTTTGATAGGATACATAGTTTTGGCTTTAATCATGAAAAACATCATTAACAGTGAAAAAACAAAATCTGCCCACTGCATGGGCACATTATTATCACAACTTTTGTCTTTTAATTTCTTTTTCGTCTCGTGTGAAGGGTTTCCAAAAATTTCATTTTTTAAATGTTTTTTAATCCTATTTTTCAACGGTTAAAAATAAAAACAGAACTACACTCTTTCAGTGTCCTAAACTAAAGGTCAAGTTCGTTAGACAGCAATTTTTAATTAAAATTCAAAAAGTGAGCGCATTTTGAATATTTTTGCGACCATTTTTTTCAAAACTCAAAAATTTTCTGTACGGGTGTGCACAGTGTTCAAAAAGTTAAACAATTTATCATCATAGTTTTTTTTCATAAAACTAAAAATTACCAGAGTTAAAGCATTTAAAAAATTCCAAAAGAACATAAAGAAATTATCCTTTGACGCCAAATAGTGCACGATATAAATAAAAGGCAAGAAAAGAAAAGGTTTGATTTCTGAATGCCCTGCAAGATTCTCATAAGAAATTTTGTAGTTTGCTTAACAAATCAAAAATTCAAATTTTGACAGCATACAAAATAATGGAAAATCCAAAAATGACATTTTTTCATGTAACAATTTCACACTATTTCAAAGATTCTCAAATATGTAAGTGCTCAGTAGACCGTATGTCTAAAGTTTATATCATAACAAAAATTGGAAACGAGCGAATTCAGTTTATGAAAAAAACGACAAAAGTTGCAATAAAATGTTTAATAACAAATTTTTTTAAAGTTTAAGAATTTTTTTAAACGGGGCCATAAGAGTATATCTGTTTTAATATCAAAAGCAGCTAGAACATTGGTGATTAATTTTCACAAATGATTTTATATTTTGATTTGATAACAATTAAAAAAATAAAAAAGGGGAGTTGGTGTGTTGCCTTCTCATTTTACTTTTCTGTTTCTTATTTTCGTAAAAAAATCTTTTCTTTTTCAGGAAAATTTTATCATTTTTCGAATTCTAATTAGAATATTTTATGGTAGTAATCCAAATTTCCTTGTTGGATTTCTGGTTTTATTTTTAGAAATTGTGCACAACAATTTGACTATTGGACGTAAATAGGATTTAGAATTTGATTTTAATTTGATTTTAATTTCTTTAATTGTAACTTATGAAAAGTAACCACAATTTTTAAATTGCTATAGTGATCTCGCCAAGATATACTACTTTTTTGAATATTCATAGTAAAAATGCGGAAAAATTGCAGAAAAAGTAGGTAAATTTGAAAATTCGGTGGACTTTAGCTTGGGTGATTCTTGTACGACACATTGTGACAATTTACGGAGTACAAATATTGATGTAATTCGATGTTCGTGATGCAAGTCATGATTATGTTTAAACACTTTTTTGACAAATATCATTACTGTTCAAAGTTTGCAGAATACATCTTCGATATACTGTCTAGGATTCAAAAGATTTTGTTTCTGACATAAACGTATTATTTTTATCTATAAACCTTGTATGCCCCTTAATTATTTTAATGATTTGTTTTATGAAAATATTTAAGAAGTAGATGCCCTCTTTAAGGGGGGTGACCCAAGTAACGGCTTCGAAAAATCGATCATTTTTTTGTCTTAAATGGAAGCTAGTAATCCCAAAAACATGCTGTGAAACTTTCAGAGCCGCAGCTGCATTCTTTAACCCCTAAAAAGTACGCGCGTCTGGCACTAGCCTGCCGATACTGGCTCTGAACTGGGAAAAAATGTTGTTAAACAATTCTTTTTTAATAAATGTCATGCAAATTTTTTGTTGGAAATCAAACTTCTTTTCAAACAGACGCCATTTTGTCAAAAATAAGTATTTTTGTATTTTATTAGGTTCACATAGAAGCTATGAGTATAAAATTCAAGAAACTTTTTTGTTTTTTCGTTTCAGACGAATCTGTGAGAAGCTAGAGTGCGGGCAGTTTTGCATGTCCCGGCTAAACATGTTTGAAATCTGCCCTTAGAATAAAATATTTAATGCTTATTTATGGCTGAAAAAATGTATTTGTTAGTTCAAAAGTGCCTTAATAAACCATAAAAGTTTTGGAAAGATTCGTTGAATTCTTCATCCCTAAAAAAATTTCGAAAAATACGCTTATTTTTGAGGTGTTACATGGGTCGCCACCCTTACTGCTCTTTTTCTCTTAAAAATATACAAATATCTTTATCCTCATTTTTGTGTGCAGCACGTATTTTCTTTGGATTTTTTTGCTTCGCTTTAGGCTTATTTTCAAATTTTAAGAATAATTGAGTTGTGGTTTACCTCTGAATTTTTTTTTATTCGTATTGGATGGACTCTATTTTACTTTCTTCGTTATAAGACTATCTTCCCAATTTTTCTTTGTGCATGGAAAGTTGTCGGAAAAGAAATTTATTTTTGTCCTATGTGCAAAACATATAATTGTCTTTATGTATAAATAATGAATTATGTCTCAAGTGAAAAATATATACATTTAAAAAATTTAACAATTTTCAGAACATTTAAAAATATGCAGGGGTGGTTTACCCCCACATAATTCTTTTTTGTTTTTTTAGAAAATTACTTCTTTCATCTTTCATCACGAGGAAGCTTTTGCAATAGGTTTGATGTAAGTAGCTGTTCCATGAGTAGCAAAACAATAACAACCGGAATAAAAATGCTGCGACATGAGTTCGACTTGAATTGACCCCAATCAAGACACGCTGAAGTCGAAAAGTTCAACTTGAGCATGTCTCAGTTTTGAGACGGAGCCAGACTTCAATTTATGTATTGTGGACAAGTTTTTATGTCTTGAAGACATAAATTTATCTCTTGAGTCGAGTTTTTATGACGCTAACACGTGCGTTTTATAACTACGAGCGTATACCTGCCTAAACAAAAAGGTTAATTCTAACAGTCATAAAAGCTAATCTTCGTTAATGGTTAAACAATATTGAAT
>NC_046663.1:57429240-57434655 GCF_010883055.1 Belonocnema kinseyi
TGTACCAAGGGTTTCTGCTGAATATCGTTACAAAAATAAATAGGCAGTCGCGGACAATTGACCAGGGGTGGTCCCAAAGGAATGAACCCCCAAGTGGAGGTGTGAGAACCGTGCCGAAATCTCAATGGCACCTGGGTGAGGTGTCTAGAACGGTGACTCTGGGATACCGGGCGACCTCTTAGAGTACGCAGCCTTATCCTTGCATGCGGGGCTCTACAAGGATGGACGAATCCCTTTCCCTATCTTCTCGTGGGAACAACAATGACAACACCAAACATAGTTGTAGTAAGTGCGGTTCAAAACAACAGAACGCGCAGGGCTCCCGACAATGGGTCGGACAACAATGCCGACCAATCTAGAGCTGGGGAAGCCAATGAAAATGGATTCAATGCGATGGATCGACGGGATCTCGCGACATTTGGGTGGACGGAGGGACTGAATCACGACTTGCTAGAGTGCCGCGATGCAAGTGTGGCCCCTGAACGGGGTTACATGGCACAGCTGCATGGTCTGTGGTGCGAGAAACACCCGGAGCTATCGCACTTTTCGCAGCAACGTCTGCGAAACCATGCTGAACTAGTCTGAAAAAAGGGCTACGTAAGTGGAACGCCTACTCTACCACAGCTAGAACAATCCGGAAACAGAGAAATAGAGGCGACACTAAGACCAACCACGGCCAGGCATTCAATAGAGGAAGAGCGATGCTTTATGACCCGTTATCCCACACTTAACAAGTCAAAGCTGCTGACCATCAGGCAGCATATTGTTGAGAGAATACGGATACTATCTGACGCTAAGAGAAGTCTAGAACGGATGGAGAGGTGGGTCAGAGAAAATCAAAAGTTTCTCTTTGACCCATCTCGAGTCTTCCGAAACCCTCCAGTTACTGTCGAACATATACCCAAACCAGAGGAGGTCGAAGTATTTTGGAGAGAAGTCTACGAAGTGCAGCATAGACTGGACGAAGACTCAGAAAATAAAAATAGCTTAAAAAGAGTTATGTGATGCCCTCATAACACCTGATAAAGAATGCCTAGCCATCACTACCAAGGAGGTGAAAAAAGTATTAAGAGGGATGAAGAACTATTCCGCACCGGGACCAGATTATATCAAAACTTTCTGGTGGAAGAAGTTTTCTTCAACCCATCAGCATTTGGCCCGTATTTTCAACTCATATTTAAAGTCGGAAGAGCCTATTCCGGAGTAGTTGGTGGAAGGGTGCACAATACTTCTGCCAAAAATAGGAAACTTAGCTGACCCGAAGAATTGCAGGTCAATAAATGTCTGAACACACTTTATAAGATATTCCTGCTATCCTAAAGGATAGGATTGTTCGGACAATTGAACCTGTGTGGCAAAAAATATATGAATAACGAGACTCAAAGAAAGGTGTAGCGGGATGTCGGGAGAACCTGATCATCGATAGATGTGTCTGCAAAGATGCAGTATTCTACCAGCGTGACCTATCGATGGCCTGGATTGATTATCGGAAAGCTTTCGATTCGACCTCCCATAGACATATCATCTGTCTTTTGGAAATCTTAAAGGTTCATCCACAAATAGTTTGGTGCATAGAGAGATTGATGCCGCTTCGGAAAACCAGATTTACTATCTCATATGGAAAAAATCGTGTGACAAATAACAAGGTCACCTTTCAGGGAGGTGTCTCTCAGGGCGACACCATGAGCCCACTCACCTTTTGCCTTACATTATTGCCACTATCTCTAGCACTTCGTCATTTTGACGGGTACTTGTGCGACAAACCTGCAGATCGAAAGTACAAGGTCACTTATGTATTTTACATGCACGATCTTAAGATCTATGCTAAAAACAGAGAGCAACTGCATCTAGCTCTGGGGATTGTCGAAATATATACTAAAGAAATTGGAATGGAATTTGGGTTAGACAAATGCGCCAAGGTTTATTTAAAGCGAGGAAAACTTTATGGCATCGCTGAAGATCCTGAGCTTAGATCCTGAACATAGAGTTGCAAATGGAAGAGACCCTCTTCTTAAAATGGTCCGGAATCACGAAGAAGTGGGCAAAGGAGCGTTTCTGTACAAAGCAGCGGAGGAGGCTGCTGACACACTCGGACTTAATTTCAGTATTAGGGGTGAGCAAAATGCATCAAATCTTATCTATCTTAGGCACTCACTCCTAAAAGCCCGGATTAACAAAGTACAAGAGAAAAACTTTCGTAAACAGCTCCTCGATAAGAGGATGTACGGTATCTTCCACAGAAATGTGAAGGATCAGTCAATGTCTTGTGAGCTAACCTTTGCTTTCCTTAAATCGCCCGGATTGAAGTCTGGTACGCAGGGTTTCATTTTTGCATGCCAAGACGGTGTCATTTCCACCTTAACATACAGTCGCCACATTTTGAGCTACGACATTCCTGATGATACCTGCAGGGCGTGATATGCACACCCTGAGCACTTAGCGTACATACTATCTAGTTGTCCAACTCACGCGGGAAGGACCTACATTCAAAGGCACGATTCGGCACTAATTGTGCTTTATTACCATCTCTGTCACTCTTACAGCATTAACCTTAATATCGCTCCTCTAAATGCTCCAAAGGAAATCGAGTCAATTGTCGAGAACGGGAAGTACCGCATATACTGGAACTTTATATTCTGGACAATTGTTTCTGTTGCTCACTCGAGGCCTGACATGGTTCTTCTTGACGTCGAGAACCGAACCATGTTCGTTATCTAATTTTCGGCACCAGCTGACAAAAACATCATAGCTAAGGAGAATGTAAAGAAAGAGATGTATCGAGACTTTATAACGGAGTTGCAACGATTGTACCCGGAATATTCTGTTTAATTAATCGTCCTTATCATCGGCGCTCTTGGAGGTGCTAAGCTTTCACTTGCTAATGGCCTGAAAAGCATCCCTACCGACTCCCAGCGAAATCCTGCGGTTGTCTTTATGACAAATTTTCAATCATATAAGACAAGGCTCATCTTAAGTCAAGTAAACGTTGCCTTAACAAAGACAAGGCTCGACTTAGGACAAGTAAACGCCGTTTTACCTGTCGTAACAATAGAAGTAAGAAAAAGGCCTATATCTCGGCTCAGTTTTGAGACGCTGCCAGAGATCGATGTCTTGGAGACGAACTCAAGACGTAACCAAGTCGAACTCAAGTTGGACTTAAGTCGAATCATTTTTACTCGGGAAGATACTGAAAGGAAAAGTAACTTACTCAACTGGGGTAGTTGTGTTGTTTGTCTTGAAGAAGCACCTTGATGCGAGGGATTCTTCTGGGTTGGAATTATGTTGCCCTGCTCGCTTAAATCTGTAACAACAAATAGTAGCAAATGCCTTTTTTATCCTTAATACACTGACATCGAGAGGTCGCGAGATGCGGGACATTGCTTCGATCGAGGATTTACAGGGTTCAAGTAGATAAATATCTATTAGGTTCGTATTTTTTCTTTGAATCAAACGGCCTTAGTTACTCAGTTATAAAGATTTTTGTTTTCACTTTTTACTGTTGACCGCTCTACTCGGCCCGATATCAATAATATTAATATCTCTGTGGGAACTCTTAAAGATATTTTAAGTTTTTCCCGGCTTCAATTACAGATAGGGCTTCCAAGATTATGGAATGCAAGCTTCGGGTTTTTTGCAATTTTTCTGGGGAACTTGACGAGTTTAAGTCTAGGCACAAAATTGGAGAAATTCATAATTATTTAGACAAAAAATTCTCGCGGAAGGGGCGGCGATTTATTTGTGTCAATAGGAGAATCCAACATGGTAATATAACTATCGAAATATTTAAAGCTTAATTATTTTTAAAACTAAACTTCCTAATTTATCAATAATTTGTTTAGGATTCATGAAAAGTAAATTGAAAAATTCCTGAAAATAAAACCAAGAATACTGCAAAAAATTTTAGATAACCATCGTAAAATTTATCTATTGAAATTTGAAAAAAATACAAATTTTTCAGAAAAAGAATGATTGATATAATGTTGAAATTTTGCATAGTGTAAGTAATGAGAAAAATACAGGATGTATGAAAATGCTTTACATAAAAAAACAAAAGACGTTTTCTATTAATTTAAAGACTGATTTGGACAGGTTAAACAAGAGTTGTGCTAGTATGATTAATTACATTAAGCACGAAGTTTTTATAAATCTTTATTTTCTTTAAAGTTTTCGATTTCAGATGTGCTTATGATGAATATTTCAGATATGTATCCGTTTTGCCTTTTGACCCTCACCGTATGTGCCAGTTATGTTTGTGAATTGTTTTTATTTTGACCCTCATTTGATGCTCGGGTTTCAGAAAGAAAGCATCGTGATTTCGTTGCTTTTCCTACCTGTTCAAATATTTTTCATTTTGCTTTTTTTATTTTACCTCTTTAATTTTTGTATCATGATAAGGGTCTGATAAGGACCTTGATATGAGTACCAAAACATTGGTAATTAATTTTCACACATGCTTTTATGTTTTGATTTCGTAATGATAAAAAAGAAGAAATATATACAAAAGAAGAGGAAGAGGAGTTGATGGGTTGCCTTTACATTTTTATTTCTTCTTATTTATTTTTGTCAAAAAATCTATCATAAATCCCTCTATAATTTTTTAACCACATTTTTTGTCAGTTCGTGATATTGGCTTTTTCCTGATGTGACAATGTCATCACTTTTAATGGAAAGAATAAAAATTGTTGTGTAATTTCATTTTTCCTAAGTATTATGTTAAAACTGATTATAAAGGAAAATGTTGTTATTTTTTCTTCGCAAATTGAAAATTCCGTGAAGCGCAATCAAAACTGACTCTCCTCAGGTAAATCTTAGTTTAGAAAACTAAACTCATTGATTTTAATAACGCTACAAATATTTCCACGGCAGAACTCTTTTTTTATTTAAAGTTACCTCTTAATCATTTAGAAAATCCTTAATGGGTAATTATGAAAATTTAAGATACATATAGAACTCTAGAAATATGTAGGGCTGAGAAAATTCAGTTTGAATAAAACAAAGGTTTGTATTATCTCTTGTTTGGAAATCAAAATAAGCCTGCATGCTTATTTGGCAGTTAAATGTATCATTATATATTGTAAATTTTGAATTTGGCGTTTTAAAATATTGTTTCATGTTTTAGTAAGATAAAATATTATAAAGCTTTGCTCGATATTTGGTAACAGACATTATGCAAACGTAATCATTATTTACGTTTACTTGGAATCAACGTTAAAGAATCGATGTTTGGTTATACATGAATCTTCACAAGTATAAATGGTCACTTTAAGGTCACATTTTCAAGACTTTGATAAATAATTTATAAATGTTAAGATAAGTTTGGTATAGGAATCCCAAATAATAAAAAATGACGTAAATAATATTTAGCAGATTTTTAAATTTGTAGTTTGGGAAAGTGCTTGGGAAGACATTTTACAG
>NC_046663.1:57434755-57441217 GCF_010883055.1 Belonocnema kinseyi
TAAAAAATTTTTCACTTTACTATAGTGTGTTTTTATATCAATGATTTACAGAAAATCTAAGAGAAAACTATTTGTCAATCTTCCTTTTATGGAAAATTTCGGACGTGATATTCAAATTGTTCTTTTAAATGCATTTTTTGGTGGGATTAAGAATAACGTGAATAGTGCTATTTAAAACATATTAAGCATGCAGCTAATTATATTTTTGTTCATTTTCAGATTATGTCCAGTAAATTCGTTATATGTATAGAAGTGAAGTAGAATGTTTCCAAGCTTAAGAGACTGGAAGCTAATCTTAAAAAAATTAAATTTCACCAATAAATCTTGTTTTTATCAATTGAAAAAGTCTTCTAAAAATGCCAGTTTTTAGCATAATTATACCATTTTCAAAATGCATACTTTTTGTATTAATCATAAAATTGTTTGAAAGGAAATCAAAATTTTCAGCATATTTGTACATGATTGGAAAAAAATATTAAAATTAAAGAAATATTTATCTCTGGAAGATCTATAAAATTTAAGGTATACAGTTTTTTATAATATATATAATTTTCGCCTTCACTGAGACAACGATACAAAAAATAATTTAACAGTGTAAAGCTTTTAAAAACAATAAGCAATTATAATCTTCAGAAAATGTATACCATTGTATATTCCAGAAAAATTATGCGAAATAGAAAAAAAAAAATTTCAAGAAAAATCTTTAGCTCAACAAGATTAACAGATTTACTCTAGACGATCTCTTGATAATATACAATTTTTGTAGATTGCATATAATAAATTACCTTTATTTAAAGTATTCAGGACAAAAACTAGAAACTTAAAATTTCGTCATTTCTAATTTAAATTCAAGCGCTTTAATTTAAAAAGTCATTTTGAAAAATTAGAATTTTTCTGATAAATTTTATGTTAAACTGCGACCATATTTCGCAGTTTGAACTAGATGAAATCATAAGTTTTTATATAGTTTATTGTAGTTTTAACGAGTAGGACAGCAAAATTGTAGATTCATTAAAAAGTATTAAGAATGCACGTACAAATTTAGATAAAAACCTTAGTTTTTCCGCGCTCTATTGGATATTAAATCCACATTTAGCATCTAAATTCAACATTAGCATCCAAATCTCAAAATGCACATTTTACAAAACTTTCTTCATTTAGAAACGCAATAGTAATTAAATTATAATACAATATTAATTGTTATATTATATTGATTTTTTAATAATCATGTATAATAATTTCAAAATGTTTCCTTTTTCGAGTTAAATCTCAAAATATTATTATTACTTAGCGGAAAAAACTTCTGGAACAGACTTTCAAGCATGATTGAGAACCTTCAAAACTAAAATACGTATCACCATTTATAATTCTAATCCAAGTAATTCTTACAATCATAAATAATTCGCAAAAATTTCACAACTTCTGTGTAAGTTATAAATACATTAGCCTAGTATTACTATCTTTTAAATTTATTAAATCAGGGAAATGGGCTAAACGGCCGGAAATTAAATTTACCATCTTTTTGGCAGCGACCAATTCGAGGTTTCTTTTTTTATACTTTAAGGCAAGTTATAAAGTTTTTATTCGACAGGATAAATTTCAATGAATTTTAATTGTTAAATTGAACTGACCGTGACATTCAACTAATATCAGTTACATCAATTTTAGAAACTTGAAATTAGTAGAAAATTACTATTCGATGAATGAAAATGTAGAAATTACTTATTTAAATATACGAATTTATTCAGGGATTTACATATTTATTAAACAATGTTTCAGTTATATTGGTTACATATTTTGTAACGTTTTCAAATTGATCGAAACTGGAAGAAGAAAATATTGTCAAACTTGTAAATGGGTTACAACAAGAAGAAGGTTGCGATACTTTCAAGGTGTTTTAATATATGTAAACATCCTGATAAACAACTAGATCCAGTTAAAATCTTTAAGAAATTTAATTATTATATATTTACCGATGGAGTTGAGGAAGATCGCGAATGAGAGGCACAAAGAGCCAACAAGGAGCTTCATTGTCTCAAAAAACAAAACAATCTAATGTTGAATTAAAATTGACAGGCAGTATTTGCAATATTTGAAAAATACGTGCAATGGGTAAAACACATACTTTTGTGGTATTTGTATTTTACAACTCCGTTCTTCTCGAATTCAAGTTGAATTCAAGTTGAATAGTTCAAGATTCTAAAAGCAAATGAAAAATTGTAAGACAATTTGGATATCTTAAGCTTTTAGTTATAATTTATAATTTTATTTGAATTTTTCTTTATATAATTAAAGCAACGGTACCACAGTTTTGAAACTAAATGGATATTACTGATTAAATCAATATTCATAAAATTACTTCTTTCAAACTGAAAATTGGATTTTTTTCAATTAAAGTAAAATAGAAATTGTATATAGCTTAAGTAGACTTAAATACTCATGATTTTATTAACAATGCAAATAGATTGTTTATTATAATGAATACATTTTATAATTTTCAGAATACACAAAAGCGAACATTTTTATTTTCCTAATGTTCTTGTAGTACTGTAAAATGTTTCTTGAAAGCACACGGAAAACAGATATTAAAAAATCAGATGATACTCGAAAAATTGAGTATTTGTTTTCCTTAGACTAACTCTAATGATTTGATAGCATGTGGCTTGCAAGCCATTAAAATTTTTGCTTTTTCATGAATCAAACACAGTGCTGAATGAAAAGAGTTTTATTAAAGAATAAATCTTTGGCGGAAGCCTCGAGGGAGATAATGTTTATCAAAATATTATTTATATACAGTAGTAAATGAAAATTACATTAACCTAGAAAATATATTTTCCATAATGAATAAATTTAAAATATATACATATATCTAGGGACAAAAAGACACGTACATTTCGAAATAGACCGAATGTAAAAGATTTATCTGAAATATTGAACCTCGACCCCCCCCCCTCCCATTAATGTATACTGAATATCGCAGATTTTTTAAAATATCCACTTTTTTAAACCCCATAAATGCAAATAATAGGTTTTACTAAAATGCTCGATAACCACTCTTTTTCGAATAACGGTTCTTGTTTTAACTAGAAAAAAACCTGCTAGAATGTACAAACTTTCGTTTTGCGGTTCAGCTATTAGGAAAAATACGAAGATAACATAAAGAGAACAAAATTATTTAACCAGAAAATTTCAGTGAATTTTTTTATTCACCAGTATTAATTAAAAACGTTTTTTTTATTAAATTAACTAAATCAAGTATTTTACTAGAAAATAATTCTTAGCAACTGAAATTTTCCGGGAAATGTTTGGGGCATGTTCCGGTTCTAAATCCAATTTTTCATATTCGTAAGGGTTGCGGTAGGTACAACCCCTCTTCAGTTGGGGTTTTGCTTGTTTTGATTCTCCAATTCTTTTAAATCTTTCTGTACACTGGACTGAAAGTAGATCGAGTTATTCCCATCTACGCTGATCAGTCTAACAGTAATTGAATCAAGGTCATGAAAGAGGGGTGGTTTTTGGTTTTTTCATTAAAACTGTAACCAACAACTATTGCTTAGATACGGCTTTGCGAATATCTCGAATTAATACAGATGCATCCTTAAACTTATTTTATAGATGAGAAAAGCACTTGCAACTGACATGTAAGCAATATGTGAAAAAAAATTCTTGGTTACGTCTTATTTTTATAGATGTAAGATCAATAATTTTATGCCCCATTTCATTAGAAACATTTTATTTTTGATTTGTTCTTTGCGACAAGTTCGTGGAAATATTTTCAACGTACATTTTCATTTATAATTTTGGAAATAATTCTCCTGGAATTAAAAAATATTACTGAAATATTCTTTAATCTGAGTCATTTACTGAAATGATTTAAGAAAAATGTATTCTCACAAATGAGATTAAAATTGATAAATGAAAAATTTGTAATTATTAAATTAGTTATTTTTAATTTAAAAATTCAGAATCGGTGGGTCTGAACGAGTATAACTCTTCAAAATTTTCTTCAAAGAAATAAAAATTGTAACTTTCTATAAGGACCTCTTAAGCCGTTAGAAATACGTAAAAGCAAACAACATTTTCGGTATCATAGTCAAAGAAGTGTAATACAAATAACAATCCGTAAATAAGTTGATTTAATTTATACATTGCATACAAATATAAATGATTGTTTAACCATTCACAAAGATTAGCTTTTATGAGTGTTAGACTTTTTCTATTTGTTAGGGCAGGTATAAGCTCGAAGTTATAAACCACACGTGTTGGAGTCATAAAAATTCGACTCAACAGATAAATTCATGCATTCAAGACATAAAAACTTATCTCCAAGACATAAATTAAAGTCTCGCTCCGTCTCAAAACTGAGACATGCTCAAGTCGACCTTTTCGACTTCAGCAGGTCTTCATTGGGGGCAATTCAAGTCGAACTCAATTCGAAGCATTTTTATTCTCTTCTTGTTATTTTAATAAATTTAATTGATTAAAATTTTGATGTTAAAAAGATCAAGTTGCGCAAATAATTTCTAAAACACAGAAAAATCTGCCTGAGCCCGGATTCTTTGGAAATTGTTTGTCCCAAGAGATCGTTTTAACGTCAAAATGTATATTACACCATTAAGCCATTTCCCTTTCGGGGTAGGCGTGACTAACTCGGCAGGGGAAAGGAGTGGTGTGTGGAAGGGATAGAGATTTTTCAAATTGATCCAGAATTCTCGTGCTATTTAAGTAAATAACACGTTCGTTCCGCAAAACTGCTCCGACCCAGGTTGCTGATCAATCTCTCTAGCAATCACCCCAAGCGAAGAACCTCACAAAGTCGTTATGTAAGGTTCCCCACTTGGGTCCATTAATAGCCAAGGTCTTTGTTTCAGGCGTCATTCACTCTACTGACACTCTTTTTATTAAGTATTTGCCGCCATAGTTTCCTGTCCTGGCATACTTCTCTAGCTTCTTTTATGTCCATGCATTTTTTCATGCAGGCTCTTGTGTTTCTGTGACTTCTTATGTCTCTTATAAGTAGGGTCTCATTCACACATTCTAACCATTTTTTCCGCGGTCTACCTCTGGGCACGTTGCCATTTACTTTACCTTGATACACTTGTTTCGTTAGTCGTTCATTTGGCATTCTCTCAACATGTCCGAACCACCTTAACCGATTTCTTTCCCATGTGTCTACTAGCGTCTCTTCTGCACCACATTCTTTTAGAATTATCTCGTTACTTATTTTTTCCACTAGGGATTTCCCGCTTATTATGCGCATGAATCTCAGGTCAATTGCGTTAATTTTACTCTTATCTTTTTCTTGATAAGTCCATGTCTCGCTACCGTATAGTACAGTCGGTACAAATATAGAATTATGTATTGACATTTTAGCTTTATTTGATATATTTTTACTTCTGATAAGGGGACCTGCTCTACCAATAACCTTCTTACCTTCATTTATTCGTCTATCTAATTCCTCATCTATTTTCCCGTCCCTAGTAAATAAGCAACCAAGGTATACGAACGTATCAACTTGTTCAATTCTCTCATCATTTAATAAAATATTGCATAGCGTTTTCTCACTTTTTGTTCGAACACCATAGTTTTTGTTTTATTTGCGTTAATGTTGAGGCCCATGCTCTTCATGCTTGCATCTAGTTTATTCAACATTCTTTGTAGGTCTTCGATAGACTCTGCCATAACAACCTTATCATCTGCGAACGCTAACCCTCGTACCCTTACTGTTTCGAGATCCACACTTTCTTCGTCGAAGAGAGCCATTCTTAAACACTTAAACACTTGTCCATAAATAATATAAATAACCATGAAGACATAACGCATCCTTGTCTAACTCCTTCAATAATATCGAAACAGTCACTCAGTTTCCCATTCACTCTTACACTTGCTTTGCTACCTGTATATATTGTTTTTACAGCTTGTAGGATCCATCCATTGACTCCATACTCTTTCAGAACTTCCCAAAGTATCTTCTATCTACCTTGTCAAAAGCTTTTTCTAGGTCAACAAATGCACAGAAAACTCTTTTTCCTACTCTCAAACTTTTTTCTATTATTTGCCTTAAGGGCATGTGACACAGCTAAATACCTATATTACCGACCTCAATTTTTCAGTTCACTGAATGTTCTTTTAAACCTAAGAACTTTTTTTATAAATAAAATATCGAGCTGAAACTTTGGAAAATGTATTAGAGTACAATAAAGTACGTTTAGGTACTGCATTTTGGTAGGAACTTCCCTGAAAATTATTTTATCTTTTTTCTGAACCTCGACATTTTTTGAACGTTCCAACTTTTTTTATACATAAAATATCGGTCTCAAACTTTGAGAAATGCAAGAGCCGAAAGAAAACTCCGTTTAAGTACAAAGCTTAATAATAAAAGATGTAAAAAAAAATATGTCAACAATCAATTCCAACGGCATCAGCCGGTAACGTTGTACACGAAAATACGAAACCTGGCGG
>NC_046663.1:57441317-57447010 GCF_010883055.1 Belonocnema kinseyi
ATATACCATTTCCCCCCTACTATTTCTCATGTTGACAATTTCTGTACTTTTGTTTCCTTTAATTTTTTTATAAAGTAGTTTCCTGCTTCCTTCAAAGTCGTTAAGTATTTTTATCTCTTCTTCTGCTCCAATTGTATCTTTACTTTCTTTAACTAATCGTTTAAGTATCCTGTTTTCGCGTCTATAATCATTTCTACGTCTACTTATTTCCTCATTGCTAAGACCTGCGATGTTCAAAGTTCTCTTATGTACGCTTCTCTTTTTGGTTTTTGGGCAGCCTGAATTTCATGATTCCACCACGCATCACCAGATATTCTTTCTACAACTACGGTACCACACACTTCGATCGCGCATCTAACAAGGATATCCCGTAACATTGTCCAGGCGCCCTCTAAATCTTTGTTTTGTATATGGTCCTCCCATGTTGCCCTATCTATGCTTTCGATTATCTTATTTTGGAAATCTATTCGCACATCCGGTTTCTGTAGGTTCTCAATTTTGATTCGCGTTTGTTTTGCTTTCTTGGATCTTTTTTTTCTCCAACCCCGACCTAAGTTAATTTTGGAGATCAGAAGGTAATGATCAGTATTGCATTCACGATTTAATTTTTAAAAATTCAAAAACTCGGATGGTAACACCTGTATATGATAAAAAATCATCCTAAAGGTAATTGGATTAAAATCAGTTTAAAGAGAAATGGTGCATTTGCGTCAGGGAGAAATGCGTATAATAATACTCTGTAAAAAAGGTAGTTATTAAAATCAAGCACGGATCTCCTTAGATCTTGGTGGCGTAATTAGTTACCGTTCCACTCTTGAATTCGTTTTAGGCAGTAGTTTTATGTAAAATTTTAATTTTTCGGTTTTGACCAACTCTTCACGTCTTGAAACATGTTGATGTTTGCGGCTGTTCAGATGTGAATGAGCTTTTGTACTCTATTTCAGGTTCAAAATAAATAAATTTTTTTATTCAGTTATTTTCTTTCAACAGATCTGGTTTTATCCATTAAAATTTTTTGTTCAAAAATCGAAAATTTCGTTTTATAGCTTAGCTATACCATTGTTTAATAAAGCGTATGGTTTTTAAATCATAATATTTAAAAAAAAATCATTTTCCCAAAAAACTGTGCGAGTGAGGAAAAAAAACAAGTCAAAACGAAAGATCTACAAAATTAACTTTATACTATTTTGTAATAAAATAATTTTTTAAAAAGCATGTTTTCAGCAGCGTAGCGGGCTGAGCGCGCGTATTTATAAAACGTATTGAAATTATGGAATTCCAGGAATGTACCGAATTCAACGAATTTATTTAATTCAAGGAATTAATGGAATTCAAGGAATTCATGGAATTCAAGAAATTTGTGGAAGTGAAGGAATCTATGGAATTCAAAGAATTAATGTAATTCAAGGAATTATTGGAATTATTGGAATTATTGGAGTTCTTGGAGCTTAAGGAAATCACGGTATTCATTGCCGATACTAAGGATCAAACAGTAGCATTAAACAAAGATGGAAAAAATAATTTTTTAATATCTTTCTCTGGTAGTCAAGGCTCTACCGTTAAAATTTGTTTTTAAATCAACCAGGTACAAAAAAATTGTGGGTACTGGTAATTTTTTTACCGGTACTGAATTTTGTTTACCGTTATTGGCTTTGTATACAAAGCCATAATATACATCTTTGTAAATTGTATATAATATATTATCCTAATATAAAGAGTTTGGCATAAAAAACAACCATTTAAAATTGCGTCATTTTTGTTGTAAAATGTTAGGCACATTAATTTTTAACAATTAAGGCACTTATACATTTTTATTTTTATAATATAATTATTAACTGATTTTCAAAAATTATAATTTCTTCTGATAAACTTTTGGTTAAACTGTAAACGGACTTAACAGTGTGAACAAGATGAACAGATAACTTATTGTTTCGTAGAAACAGTTAATTTCATATCTCTTTATCTGGAAACTAACTTTATTATTTTGTCTATTTACCATGTTTCGTATCCTTCAAATTAACTGTTGTTTTTTATTTTAATGCAATTTTGGATCTCAACCGTAATAAGGAATTTCAATCTCAATCGAGTTAATTAGTCTCTCAGATTGCAAATTCTGTAATCACGATTGGTTTCTCTTCATTCTGTGTAAATAGTTTTTAACCAATCAGAAGCGACTGTTGTATTTTCGACACGTTCAGCTCAGAGGACAAACTTCTCTTTGTATATACTTTGAATAAAATATTTAAAAACACAAATTTATTGCTACCGAGTAATCAAATTTTCAATATCAGTTTTGCTATAAAATACAGAATTGGGAATTTCCTGACTTTCCCTGAATTTTCCCTACAAATTTTTGAATTTCTCTGCCCATTCTATACTTTTCTTTTATTTGTCAAAACAACCTCACACCTAGGATACCAATATTATTATGGTGAAAACTGTTTTTGTTTCTGAATAAATGTTAAACACTTTTAGTGGCAATAGTGATACGTAATTTTACAAAAGATCATCCACAAATTACCTAACACAGATATAAAATAAATACGTTTTTAAGAAAATGATCGAGTTTTTCACTTAAACTGATAAACTTTGAACCACAACTAAAATCCTTACATTTTTAGTTAAAATAATTATTTTTCAGCCAAAAAACAGGGAATTTTAATCAAAATAGTAAATTTTTCACGCCAAAGTAATTAATTCCCGATCAAATAAATCTATTATCAAAAACGGTTAAATTACAGTAAAAAATACATAATTTTAAAAACAGATATTTGAACTCTAACCAAGAGAGACAAATTAGTGGAGTTTTCACTAAAAAAAGATAAATTTTGAACGAAAAATGAAATAATGACATTTTTAGTCCAATTAATGAATTTTCAACAAAAAAAGAGAAAAAAAATAGTTAAATTTTCGAAAAAGTGATAAATGTTGGATAAAAAAGGATTCGAAATGAACATTTTAATATTTCATATTTCAATAACAGAAATATACTTAAAATCGGTTGAATTAAACAACGAAATACGAATTTCCAACAAATCATTTGAACCTTAATCAAAGCAGACTAATTTTAAATCCAAAATATAAATTTTGAACAAAATATTATATTTATTAGTACCTAAAGAAAGTAATTTTTAACCAAGGTGATGAATCTTAAGCCAAAAAAAAAGAAAAATGAAATTTTCAAACAAGTATGTGAATTTTTTAGCAAAAAGGTAATTTATTCGTGAAGAAGATTAATATTCTACCAGAGAACACAATGTTTGAACAAAATACAGAAATATTCTATCAAACAGTTAATTTCTTAACTGAAAAATATGAATGATCAACCAAAAATGGACTAGTTAAATTAGCAGTTAGAAAATTAATTATAAAAGAAATTTACCAATATAGTTAAAAAATGTATTTCGAGGCCATTGATCCGTTGGAATTCTAAGAATCTAGAAAATTGTTATCTTTTTTCACTTTGTGGAAATAGCAGAAGGCTACGCTTTTAAATCAAGGCAGACAATGTCAAGTTTACACTTTCATAATATAACCTTCGTATTATTTCAATAGATACAGCCATAAGAAAATAAAAAAAAATCAATGTAAAACAAGTCAGGCAATTATATTTGTTGTGAAAAATTCGGAATTTTACCAAATGAATCTTGGGAGTAGGTGCCGTGTTTCTTTGTCATATGTTATGTATGGGGTGAGGAGAGGGTGGGGGATTATAATCTAATTACGTAAGATTTTTAGTTTATGAATTTTCTGCATCATCAACTTTTTTTATCAAAATTGATAAATAAATCACTTCTAAGTCATTTTAGGAAGTGAATTCATAGGCAAAAATGGTTTTATTATTTGATGTTGACATAATTACTGTGTCAAGTTTACAATACTTGAGTTACAATCTTGACAAAATACCTTGTCCGATTCAAGTCCTTTTGGTAAGGGATTCGGACTTTACGGTCTGTTATGTAGGCGGGGGGGGGGGGGGGGGGGGGGGGGGGGTATTTTTACCCGAATACGTAACATTTGTAATTTATGAATTCCCTGCACCATAAACTTTTTACATAAAAATTTAAAAAAAAATAATTTTACTCTATTATAATTTTGATATCTAAATATTTTCCTATATTACTGATAAAAGAGCACATTTAAATTGTAGGGGATTGTTTAATAATGAAAAATAATTTCGTTTATGAAATTTCGCTACGACACTATTTTTTTCAAAATTTCCTAACATTTTAAAAAGATAGGAAAAATTAAATTAAGGGGAAAACATTATTTTTCGAAATTAAATGAATAGAAGCTTTTCAATAATTATGAAGGATTTGAGGAGATAAATTTTTTTTTAAGATTTCTGAGTATTTTTTTGAATTGTTTAGGTTTTATTTTTAAAAAATAATTTTAAGTTATGAAGATTTTAAAATGTTCGTAAAAAGAGTGTGGAAGTCTTGGAGCCAATTTTTTTAATTTTTCAGGATTTGAAATTGCCTTAGTGAACTAAATTTTGTAGGGTATAAAGAGAAGGAAAAAATGTTGCTTTAAAGAAATATTTTTTAGTTTTTCCATATCACATAATTTTGGAAAAAATTGAGTAAGTTAAAGCGATATTCAGAAAATTTCAAATGATTAAAGAATAATTCAAACATGTAAAGAGTTTGTACGAATTTTGCAAGGTTTTAGGAAATCAAAACAAAACAAAAAAATGTTTAGCTCCCTAGGAAAAATTAAAATAATTTATTATTTTAAAAAATTAATTTAAAGAGACTATTAAAAAAGATTTAAAAACTTTAAAAAGATTTCAACATTTAACATACAAAAAATCTGAAAGATAGTAATGCAAGTTTTTTGAATTTGCAGAAGTAAAAAAAATCAGAAACAGTTTTAATAATTGTTAAAGATTAGAAGGTTTAGAAGATCTACCAAGATTAAAGAAAGAAAGAAAGTTTTTTTTAATATTCGGGTGAACATTTTGAATTAACTTTTATTTTGAAAAATAAACGTTAACAGAAATTTAAATTCGGCTTTCAAACCTCAAAAGATTTCCTAAAAATTCCAAAAAATATGTAGTAGAAATGTAAATTTTTAAAGATTTAAAAAAATAAAATGTCCGAATGCATTTAAAAAAATCAAACAAACTCGCCCTAATTTTAAGCTTTAATATTAATGACAAGTAATCCTTAATTTTTTAATTCAAAGAAGTCAAAAAATTCACGCATGAAAACAAAGCAACAGATTGAAAAGAATTCAATAGAATACAAATAGAAGACAAACAAAATCAAACTAAATCAAAGGATTCGAAAGAATTAAAAAGTATTCAATGAATTCAAATGACTTTTTAGTATTAGGTCTTTGCTTTTAATTTCAAGTAATAATATTTATATTTATAGAAATAGAAAAATCAAAGGATTCAACAGAATGCAAACAATCAAAAAGTATTCTAAGAATTCAAAAGATTGTAAAGAATTCACTCAATTCTAAAGATTTAATAGAATTGAAAAATTAAAAATGATGAAAATTTGAAAAAAAAATTTAAAGCCTTTCTTCATTTTCGAATTTAACAAATTCAAAAGAATTGAAGAGAATGTGAGCCATTCCGATAGAACTCAAAGAATTCAAAAGGATTCAAACAATCCACATGTATTCAAAAATACTTGAGAAACACTTAAATAAAATTAAGAATTTCAGATAATCAAATAGAATTC
>NC_046663.1:57447110-57456853 GCF_010883055.1 Belonocnema kinseyi
TGTACTTATTGGATCCTAAAGACTTTAAAACATTTAACAGATTGTAGAAAATATTTAAATAATTCTATGAATGCAGAAGAATTCAAGGAATTAAAAAAAAAACAATATAATGCAAAAAATTCGCGTGGTTACAAAGAATTCAGAAAAAGGCTACCAATTACACTATCAGTGAAACCTGAGGTTTTATAAAGTAGAAGAAGACAGCACATGTTTGCGAATATTTTTTTCTTTAGCTCTGTAGTCACATTACAAAATTTAAAATTCTATCGTGGTTACCGACTCAGTGTGTGCGAAACCGGAAGGGCGTCTCTCCTAGCAACGATAACTGCTAGGAGGCGCTCGAATCTTATTCTGAAGTTGCTTTCTTATTATTCAAGTAATTTTAAATACAAGGCTCTGTCATGAACATTGTAAATATTCAAAATTAATATTTATCAATAATATAGCAACTTTAAATGACTAGGCAGCACTGTCCCATAATAATACCTATCATTTAAAAAAAATCAGCTCGATATTTCTATAAAAAACATTCGGTGTTAAATCAAAATATATATTTTTATTTCTAGACAATAATTTATTTTAAAACACTTTTTCTTAGAAAATGTCTATTATGTTTTTAAAATAATACAAGAAATGTTACATAAGGGCGGGAGGAGGTGGGGGTTTGGACAAAGAAAGAGTTACGGTCTGTTAAATCTGTATGATATCATATTATTGCGAGGGGCCAATCACTCTCAAGTCAGTGAAAATGTTACAATTTAACGTCCACCCAACTGACGTCATTGACATTAAACAAAACATATGCGCCTTATTCTCTTTAACTGAAATTGCCATACTACAAATCGCGTAAACTCATAGGGTGAAAACAGTGATAGCACTATGCAGCGGACCTGACTTCTAGCGGACATATGATTGCGAAATCAATTTTTTTATGTAACTCGACAATTGTAGCTTGTTCAGTAGCGGAGATTATTAAAATATATTTCTTACACGTCTGTAAATAAATAATAGTTTGCGTACCAGTGTTAAAAAATTCTCTATTGCAACAGGAATTTATAACGAATTTTTTTTTCTAAATCTATTTTTTAATTTTACACGAGGGGAATAGGTATGAACTTAAGTGCTTAAAAAATGTTATTTTAGTTTTTAAGCTTCTTTTCTCGATAAATTCTAACTAAAAAAATCAAATTAATTCTAGGCACATTTAACAGATTCGATTGACGAAAAGTGCACCACTACAAAAAATAAAAAATTACTAATTCAATTAATTAAGATATTTCCTAATTTAAAAGTAAAGAATTAATTGACCGGTACAAAAAAATTATACATGCGCTTACATAATAATTTTAAAAAGTTGTAAAGATGTAAAACATGAAAAATGGAAAAGTTTAATAAAAACGACTTGATGGTGTAATTTTGTTAATTCTGTTGAAACAACAGAAAGGCTATTTCAAGAAATTTTGGACATAGCCTAGTCTTTTTCTATTTTTAAAATAAAGCCTTCTAAGTGCATGAAAAACTTCAGGGAAAATAATAATTTTCTCTACTCATTAAATTTCAATCAACATTTTTTGTGGGAATCTCAAAATTGTAATTGATAAATATAGGTTATGGTATATAGAAGAATTTTAATCAATTAAGAAACTTTACAAAAATCACTTGCCATGAATAAACATCGACTTAAATAAGTATGAATTTGAGTCTAAGGAAGATTCTTCTAAATCAAAATTGGTAAATTTGAACTAATTACTAGTTATTTTTTACAGATTCAAGTAGCGAAAAGTAGCGAAAGGCTACTAAAATTGAAAACGTGAAAAATGTATCATTTTCATAAGACAACGTGATGATAAAACATTGTTAACTCCATTCATATTACAAGAACTAGAGAAATTTTACAAATTTGATTAGAAAAAATTAGCCCACTTAAGATTGAAATTAATAAATAATTCTATTGGTCAAGATATCTTATAATTTAAAAGGAAAAAAGACCAATTGTTTATTAAAAATATAGAAACTTATTTAGGACTGCATATAGTAATTTTTAAATCTTAAAAACATGGAGTCAGTTGTTCTGTAGTCAGCAGTCTGTCTGTCTATAGTATGTAGATACGTTCACATTTGAAAGAAATTGTGAATGCGTTACAACAGAAGATGGTTGCGAGACTTGAAGAGTATTTCAAATACGTAAACACCCTGATAAAGAACTAGACATCGTTCAAATATTTCAAAAATCATATTATTATATTTACCGATGGAGCTGAAGAAGACCAGTAACAAGAGAAACAAAGAATCCACAAAAAGATTCATTTTCTCGAAATATAGAGAAAACATAGATTTCTCAAAGAATATTGTGAAGAGAAACTACTGAATATTCTGATGTTGGATCAGAATTGATAAGCGTTATATATACTACTTGAGAAACCTCTGTGAGGGCAGAAATACACATTTCAAAAGTGTTTGTATACCGCAAAACTCTTTTTCTCGACTTGAGAGCTTAAAAATTGTGTGCTTGTTATTAAATATGTACACATGATACACGTTTGAAGGACTTAAATGACTTTCCTTTTCCAATGAAAAATTAGACTCTAGGTCATAAAATGAAAAATACTCGAGTAAAAATCCTTCGACTTGAGTTCGACTTGGTTATGTCTTGAGTTTGTCTCCAAGACATCGATGTCTGACTGCTTCTCAAAAGTGAGTCGAGACATAGGCCTTCGTCTTACGTTTATGGCCACGACAGGTAAAACGGCGTTTGCTTGTCTTAAGTCGAGCCTTGTCTTGGCTGAGGCGACGTTTACTTAACTTAACATAAGCCTTGTCTTGGCTGAGATTATCGAACCTTTTTTGGCTCACAAATGAGATTAAAATTGATGAATGAAAAATTTGTGATAATTAAATGAGTTATTTTTAATTTAAAAATTCAGAATCGGTGGGTCTGAACAAGTATAACCCCTAAAAATTTTCTTCAAAAAAATAAAAATTGCAACTTTCTAGAAGGATCTCCTAAGCTGTTACAAAGACGATAAAACAAACAAAATTTTCGGTATCATCGTCAAATCGCACGTGATGGCGTCATAAAAATACGAGTCAAGAGATAAATGTTTGTCTTCAAGACATAAAAACTTGTCTCCAAGACATAAATTGAAGTCTGTGTCCGTCTCAAAACTGAGACATGCTCAAGTCGATCTTTTCGCCTTCAGCATGTCTTGATTGAGGGCAATACAAGTCGAACTCAAGTCGAAGCACTTTTATTCGGGACATAAAACGGAAATGATTCTTTTTTATTTATTTTTTACTTCATTAAATGTGCGCGAGGCGTTTCAAAGACCTCAACATTCCTCAATGACAAAGTCAGATAAAAATCTCTTATACGAGATCGCAGGAAAACAAATGCTTTCTTATATACTAAATTTGTACTTAGAACTATTGAAGGAATAGGTCAAGATTCTGTAACCAGTTAAAATATTGTATAACAATTTGAAATATTCATGGAATTATTTCTTTCAAATTAAAAATGAAATATTTATTTAGCTTTTCATAGCTGAATAATTCTTTCTTTAAGTGCACAAAATATTTCTTTAAATTCAAGAACAAGTTATATATTCTCTTAAATTCTGCTTCACCAATCCTTTCTAATGAACGCTTCGCATAGATAACAATACAAAATTAGAAATCTTTAACGCTATAATTTTTTTAAAGTCTAATAAAAAATTTGATGCTAAAAAAATCTTGGGTCACTAGAGAGTACATATGGTTTATTGAAAAATTATAAACAATCATTTTGTTTCATACAATAAAATTCTTGAGACATTGTTAGCCTACAGGGATGAAAATTTGTAATCTAATCAAAATTATTGTTCTTTAGTTGACCCTACAAATTTTCTGTTACAAACTCAGATATTCATGATTTCATCAACCAGGCAAAGAGAGTGTTTCGCATAATGAATACATTTTGAACATTTCAAAATAGAAAAAAGCAAACATTTTTATTGTCTTAATATTCCTATGGTACGTAAAAATTTTCTCGAAAAAAAGGGAAAACAAATATTACAAAAGAAGATGATGCGCAGGACTCGAGTTTTTGCTTTGCTTCAGATTAACTTTAGGGCTTTCGCGAAGAAGATATATATCTGAGGAGACAAAAAACACAAGAATTTCAAAATGGACGTAATGTACAAGTTTTTTTACGAAATTCTGTATACCGTTACTCCCCCTAACCTTTGACTTAGGGTCTATGGGGTTTTAATCCGCCTGACTTATGTAATTTTGCCGACTTAACTTTTTTTTCAAGTTTATTCAGGGTTTATTTTGAAATTATGTAAGATAATCTTAAAGAAGAGGGATTATGGTAAAGTCTTACTGATTTTTATTAATTAATGTTGATATTTCAATTTGGAAAACATATCCAATTTAAAGAAAAAATTGTTTCTTTCAACCAAGAAATACAAATTTGCAACAAAATAGACGAATTATCAAGCAAAACATATTTAATTTTAAAATGTTTGCCAATGAGGTCCATTTTTGAATAAAAAATACGAAAATGAGTAAATGTTTCAATCTAAAGCACAAGCCAATTACAAAATAGGTTAATTTTTAACCGTATAGTGAAATTTTTTACCAAAAATGTGAATTTTTAACTTAGATCACTACTTTTTTTACCAATTCTTTCTGATCAAGGCTTGTCTGTCAAGGCTTTAATTTTTAGCACACTGAGAATCAAATTTTCGGATCTCAAATTGTAACAATTGAATTTAATTTATAGGCAAATACTTTGTTCGAGAAATTATGCAAAAATTAAAAGCTTTTTAATAATTTTGAAAGAATTGAGGATATTAAATTGTTTTCATGATTTGTGAGAAAATTTTGAATGGTATAGGTTTTTATTTTAAGAGAATATTTTTAAGTTTTTAAATTTCAAAAATGTGCGCAAATGAATATGAAACAACTAAGATTGTTTTATAATGAATACAATTATTTTCAATATTTCCTAAAATTTCTTGAAAGACTGTAAAATACTTTAAAACAACATTTTGCAATTTTGGAATGATTTGAAATGATTAAGACGTAATCAAAACCGGTAAAGAATTTTTACAAATTTTGTGGGGCTTTACACATATCAAAGGTAATAATGCACTATTTTTTATTTTGCACAATTTAAAATAATATATTGAAAAAATTTTAATAACTTCAAAGATTAGAAGGTTTACAAAGTCTGCAAAAATTAAAAGAAAGAATTTTCTTAAGATTCGGGTGAACATTTTTAATGATCTTTTATTTTTTAAATGAGCATTAAGAGAATTTGGAAAACTATTTTCTAACATGTCAAACGATTTGCTGAAATTTCGAAAAAAGCACGTAGAAGATAAAACAAAATGTTTCAACTTAGTAATATTAAACATTCAAAACAAAATGGAGTGAATTCAAGGAATATTCCGAAGAATTTAAGAGATTCAAATAGGAGTATAAGCTCAAAAAAATTTGAAAAGCATGTTGAAATGACAAAAATTTTAGGTTCATGTGTTAAAGAGTAACGGGTTTAAAAAATAATAGCTTCTGAACAAAAATTGCCTAATTGTGTACTAGCTTTCAGTTAGAAGAAACGAAAATTATAATCATCTTTTGTTAGTGATTTTTTAGTTTTTGAGGCTTTAAATTCTGCTCTGCGTAACTCTTAAAGATAGTGTTTTAATGTTTTTACAATTTTTGGATCTTAAATTGTAAAAATATAATTAAGTTTATGGTCAAAAACTTTGTTCAAGGAATTATACATAAATTAAAAGCTTCTTAATAATTATGAAAGATTTGAGGACATAAAATTTTTTTCATGATTTGGGAGGAAATTTGGAATGGTATAGGTTTATTTCAAAAGAATAATTTTAAGTTTTTGAATGTTGAAAATGTGGCAAACTTTCAATTAGCCTTCAAATTATAAGTAATTCTTATACAATTTCTTCACTCTAACCAGTGAAAAACCCTCCTGAAAAATTCAAACTTTTATTTTGCGGTTCAGCTAGGGAAAAGACGAAGATTTTATAAATAGACTAAAATAATTCACACAGAAAATGTTTATCAATTTTGTAAATTACCATTATTTAATCAGGCGGGAACTTCTTGTTTAAATAAACTAAATTTAATATTTTACTAGTAAATAATACTTAGCGGCTGAAATTTTCAGGAAATGTTTAGGGGCATGACCCGGGTCTAAACACACTTTTTCTTATATTCGAAGGTTTGCGAAAGGTACAGCCACCTCATCATTAAGGGGTGTGTTTGTTTTTATTCTCTAATATATATATTTTTAATTTGCGTGTACAATATAGTAAAGTAGACAGAATTTTTTTATGTAAGATAATCAACCAATCAGGTCTATCTTAATGCCCGATCGAAGGTCATGAGTGAAGTGTGAATTTTGGTTTTTTATGAATGCTGTGAAAGCCAAATGAATGCGAAAACTCAAATTAAAAAAAAATATATATATATATAAATATATTTTACTTAGTACTTTGCGGCATATATTTTTCTTTCAAACTAATTTTACAGATATATGCACCTTAGGAGACTTTTGAGGTCACTGATTATGAACCAGAAATCCGATTTTTTAAATTCAAAATGACAGATCCAAAATAGCCCAAGAATTTCCAAAAAGATGTTGGATTTTCATAAAATTTGTTACTCTAGAGTTACTGACGCCGTAGATTACGAATCCAGAGCCCGATTTCCAAATTAAAAATGGCGGATCCAGTATGGTGGACTAGTTTTTAAATTTTTCCACCATTTTGGATCCTCCATGTTGAACTTTGAAAAAATAACTTCAGATTCGTTTTAGAAGACCACAAAAACCCCCAGATTTCAAGTTTCATAAAAATCAATTATTTTTTGAAAACTCATCCGCTATATTGGATACGCCATTCTGAATTTTGAAAATCTGTTTTCGGATTCCTAATCAGCAACCCCAAAAACCCCGGATTAATCGGTTTTATTCTAATTTATTCAATACGTCGTTAAAATGAATTCTTTCGTAAAGAAGAGCCTTTTTTGAAATTTGTTCATTTATAACTATTTACAATTTTACGCAAGACGTTCGTCGTCATTTTTTTACATTCTACAATGTTTAAAATATGATAGTAATAAGAGTTTTTTGATATTACTTCAGAATCATTGTTTGATAAAACGTATATATTTTGTTTCGATCATGATGTTATAGGAAAATAAACAATTCCATTTTCCAGAAATTGGTGCGAGTATGGAAAAATTGGTAAAATAAAAACAAAATTTATCTACGTAAGATCTACAAAATTTAATTTATACTATTTTTTAATAATATGGACATTCTTATTTTTAATTAAGACAAGTGGGGTAAATCTTTTTTCAAAATTACATTTTCCAGAAAATATATGTCATTCTATATTCCAGAAACAATAACCAAAATAGCAAAAAAAAAAAATATATCAAATGTATACACTCTCGATAGCGGTTAACAATTGTCAGTACTGTTGAAAAAATTTCTGGTATCGGAAAAGAAAAATTACCGGCACCGTCAATTTTTTTGTCACTGTTTGTTTCCAAAAAGCATATTTGCAGCAAAGTACCCGAATAAAAATGCTTCGACTTGAGTCCGACTTGAATTGCCCCATATTCAAGACATGCTAAAGTCGAAAAGGTCGACTTGAGCATATCTCATTTTTGAGACGGAGCCAGACTTCAATTTATGTCTTGGAGACAAGTTTTTATGTCTTGAAGACAAACATTTCTCTTGAGTCGTATTTTTATGACTCCAACAGGTGCGGTTCACCATATAACTTCGAGCGCATACCTGCCCTAACAAAAAGGTTATTTCTAACAGTCATAAAAGCGAATCTTTGTTAATGGATAAACAATCTTGTATATTTTTATACTAATTTAATCATTAAGATTTTTCATTTAACAATCATAATCTCATTTATGAGCCGAAAAAGGTTCGATAATCTCAGCCAAGACAAGGCTCGTCTTAAGTCAAGTAAACGTCGTCTGAGCCAAAACAAGGCTCGACTTTAGACAAGTAAACGCCGTTTTACCTGTCGTGGCTATAAAAGTAAGACGAAGGCCTATGTCTCGACTCAGTTTTGAGACGCAGCCAGACATCGATGTCTTGGAGACGAACTCAAGACATAACCAAGTCGAACTCAAGTCGAAGCATTTATATTCGGATAGTGACAGAACACGAGTATTTCAGGTATTTATGGCATTTAGGGAATTCGTGCAAATCAAGGAATTCATTAAATTTAAGTAATTAATGAAATTTGTGGAATGCCCATAATTCACGGAATTCGCGGAATTCATGAGGTTTGTGGAATTCACAGGGTCCACGCAATGAACGAATTCATGAAATTCGCGAATTCATCAAATTTACGCAATTCACGAATTCATGAATTTCACGGAATTCATGGTATTCGTGGCATTTGAGAAATTAATAGAAAACAGGGAATTAATGGCATTCAAGGAATTAATGGAAATCTTGGAATTTCAGGAGTTCATGAAATTCACGCACTTTAAGAAGTTTCAGGCATTCATGGAATTAAAGTTTTTCCCCCTTTTTTCAACATCTCGTGGGGTCGAGAAGGCACTTTTGCAATTAGTAAAAGAAATAAACTTTTCTAATCTTTTTCAGTTTAGAAAAACACCTATCAGGATGCCCGGTATTGAGGATTTAACACTAGCATTAAATAAATGGAAAAAATGTTTAATATCTTTCTCCGGCATTCCAGGCTTTGAAAGCCATATTTGAAAGCATCCAGCCTTTAAATATGCGTTAATAAATCGATGAAAAAATTTTCGATACCAGTAATTTTTTACGGATACCGATATTTCTTTACCCGTGCCAAGCTTGTATATACAACCACAATATACAGCTTTGTATATTGTATTTAATAAATAACCTTGGTGTAAATCGTTTAGGATAAAAATTGAAAATTTAAAATTGCGTCAGTTTGCTATAAAATGATAAGCACTTCGATTTAAAAAAAATTAAGGCACCTCTAAATTCTCACTTTAATAATATAATTATTAACTGATTTTAAAAGATCTTAATGTTTAAAATCCTGAAATGTTGTATTGCTCTTTATTGGTGAATGTGAAAACATAGAAAAGGCATTGTGCCCAGAAGAACCCTGACAATGCAGAACACGAGCTTTCTTCTTATTTGAATCTAGAGACGAGCTTTTTTCAACTTTGTAAAATGCTTGTTTGCTATTTAATGTTTTTAAAAAAAAGTACCGAATTCGCTAACATGACTAAATTGCCTTATCTTGCAAAAAATTCATATGTTCCCGAGTAAAAATTCTTTTACTTGAGTTCGACTTGAATTGCCTCCAATTTAGGCATAGTGAAGTCGAAAAGTTTCACTTGAGCATGTGTCAATAGTAAGACGGAGCCAGACTTCAATTTATGTCTTGGAGATAAGTTTCTATGTCTTAAAGGCATAAATTTGTCTCTTCAGTCAACACTCTTAAACAACACGAGCGGTTTATTATATATATATATATATTTATATATATTTATATTTAAATATTCAATCAACTTATCTACGATTTTTCATCTGTATTATACTTGTTTGAAGATGATCTCGAAAATGCTTTTGGTTTTTACGTATTCCTTAGCCTAGTATTATTTTTTCTTAATAAACCCGAGTAAAAATGTCGAGACATAGGCCTTCGTCTTATTTTTATTGCCACGACAGGTAAAACGGTGTTTACTTGTCTCAAGTT
>NC_046663.1:57456953-57476445 GCF_010883055.1 Belonocnema kinseyi
TATATTGCATAAAAATATACAAGATTGTTTAATCATTAACGAAAGATTAGATTTTATGACATAGAAACTTGTCTCCACGACATGAATTTAGGTCTGACTTCGTCTCAAAACTGAGACATGCTCAATTCGAATTTTTCTAAATCAGAATTTCTTGATTAGGGGCAATTCAAGTCGAACTCCAGTCGCAGCATTTTTACTCGGGATATTATTCATTATAAAGTAGAGAATATAAGGAAGGTTATGATTGAGAAAAAATGAAAATAATCTACTGTTTATCTAGTATTTTAAAGAAATGTTAGAGAAATGTGAGCCACAAAATATGACGTTTTCAAATTTATCGAAAACAAGAAGAAGATATTGTGAAACTTGTAAGTGGGGTACAACAGGAAGAGGGTCGAGCTACGTTCAGTGTGTTTTCATATATATTAAATGATATAGTTCTAGATCTAGGTGAAACATTGAGTAAATAATATTCTTATATTTACCGATAGAGGTGAAGAAGACCACTAACAAAATGAATAAAGAACTAGCAAGGAGTTTCATTTCCTTAAAATATACAGGAAAAAAACTGATTTAAAAATAATATCGTGAAGAGAAACCACTGAATAATATGAAGTTGAATTAAAATATAGAGTCAGTGTATGTACTATTTAAAAAATGCTTCAGAGAGACGAAACTCATATTTTGAAAGTATAGGTATTTCGAGACTCAGTTTTTCTTGATTTTAATTCCTCCAAATTAAATATGTACACATGATACAAGTTTAAATGACTGAAATGACTGTATTTTTCTAATACGAAGTTAGAAATTAGTCACATACTAAAAGATAGAGAAGACGGAAATGATTCTATTAGATTAGGCGTTATTTAATGATATCTTAATAGGGGTAGTATGCTTTTTGCTCCCAAGTTTCAGAGGTAGGCGCTAGTTTTTAAGAATCGTTAAAATTGTTCTTTTTAATTATTAATTATACTTTTACTTTTTGAATCGGCCATAATCACGCGATAATAGTTCAGCAAAGGTCAATCAAGAAAGATCTGTGGACTGATACATTTTAATTTGTTTTAAAACAAATAAATGCTTGCATTTCGATTTACAGTTCTGAAATTTATTAGGCAAATTAAAACTGTTACATTTAATCTGGGTTTGAAATTTCGACAATTTCAACATTTCGAAAACACACGACAGTGTATTTCTAAAGAAAAGGGCGGCGTAGAAAAGGGTGGGGGAGAAAAGGGCTGGACATTGGTAGACTTACTGACGTAGTCCGTGCAGTGGGAGGGGACCTTTGCTCCCCTCAGCCGGTGGCTGCCTGTGAAGGTCGGATTAATGTTGGAGAGGGGGCATCGATTTTTATATTGATCTAAAATTGTTGTTATTTTTTTAAATAAAACGTGCGTTCCGCAACACTGCTCCGACCCAGGTTGCTGACCAATTTCTCCAGCGATCACCCCAAGTGAAGAGCATCACAAAGTCATCACGTGAAGCTTCTGATTTGGCCGAATATTATCCAAGGTCTTTTTTTAAAAATATCATTCACTTTACTAACACTCTTTCTATAAACTATTTGTAGCCACATCAAGTTTTATCCATTGAAAAAGTATTTTCAAAAATCACAAATACAATTTTTTTCGCATAATTGTACCATTTTTTAAGACGTACAAATTTTGTGTCAATCATAATAATGCTTTAAAAAAAATTGCTAGAACAATTGTGTGAAATAGGAAAAAAATATTAAAATGAAAGAAATATTTATCCCTGAAAGATCTGTTAAATTTACTGTTAAGTTTTTTTTTAATAATAACATTTTTTTTCCTATAGAGATAATACTGAATTAAAAAAAAATAATTCCTGCTGGTAAAGCTTTGACAAAAAATAAAAAATGACATCTTCCAGAAAAGCTATGCAGAACCAAATCATAAACGTACACAAAATTTATCACAGTTTCAACTAGTAGAGCATGAAGTTTTAAAATTATTAAAAAATGTTTAGAATACACTTTCAAATTTACCGCTATGTATAGCGCCTTCTGAACCTGGCGTCTACGCAGACACCCAGTAATTTTAAGTTTTGCGCCTAGGACGAGCATTCACGTTGCACTAACGACGCGTCATTTCATTGAAGTTCGCAAATAAAATCGAGATCAGTAAATAAAATTAATCTTATTTTAGTAATCAGTTTGGAAACCTTACTTTGTGTGCGGATACTTGTCATTTTTAATTAAACTACTGTTGTGTATACATTTTTGCCTTTCTTTCTTCTTAACCTAGAATCACTACGTGGTTTTCAAAACGGTTCAATTGTCAGGAGATTCTATCATAAGTAATTTTATTAAGCGCCTCTTCCACTGGGTCACAAGTAGTAGCACTAGCTTTTACCGGATTCGCTACAATATTGATAGCCTCCAAAAATGTACACCAATGCCGCTACCATCGATTTGAGACATCTCCAAATCCTCATTCCGTTTCTTTGTGCCGGACAAGCCACAAAAATTTGTTTTAGTTTTCGCAAAAATTGGTAAAAAACGAAGAAAATATTACTGATCCTCCAAAGATGAGAAAAGTAGAATGGAGAGGAGAGTATGAAAGTTAGAGCGAATGCTAAAAGAGAGGGAACATAAACCTCGGAAGCAAAAACGCCGCAAGCAGCATTTTTAGGTTGGGAACGATTTGCTTTGTTTTTCCTTGCAGTGTGACAACACAACAATTCATTTCGATATTCACAAAAATAGGCGTTTTTTAAATGAATAATCAATTCTAATGAAAGAAAAAAATTGATTTGTTCAGTATTTTATCAGGTCTGATTGAGTTATTACTAATTTTAAAGGTGTTACTACTCCTATATTTGAAGTTATTACTTCTCGAGCTGGTTATTGAGTAATTACTTAATAACTGCTCATACTGAATTATTATTTAGTAAATATTTTAATTAGGTTATTACTTAATTACTATATTACAAGAAATTATAAATAAATGTTATTTTGATGACAGACGAGTTGTCATTGGAACGTAGAAGAAAATGAACCTTCAGGTACCGATTTCAGAAATGATGGAGACGTATACTCTTCAAAAAAATTCAATAAGGATTATGATATAGGCCTAGCAGACCAAGTTAACAATTCTGCAGGTGTACCGAAGGAAGACAACCTAGAAAAGGTTCAAGATACAGACCAGGATAATACCCAGCTTAATGATGCCACACCTTTTGTCAAAGATCGAAGAACTTTTGGTTCAGATGTTCTAAATATCATTGGTAAACGAATTATAAAGGAACGCATTCTTGCTTCTCCAATTTTCAAAGAATTTTTCGTTGGGTGGGAGGATATCTTTAAAAAGGGTTTTCCAAACGAGAAAAATAAAGAAATTATTACAAAATATCCTCCAACAAGTAACTGCCTCATAATCAATCCATCAAAGATTTAGACCTGATTGCAAATCTCAACGACGTTGATAGTTTTTTGGATTACCAGCGTGATCATTCAAATAGAAGAGGAAATCTTTTACTCTTTAATTTTCAGCCGATAAGGAAACTTTGAGCGACATGAATCCAGATAAATGGTTATTTGGAAAAGACCTTAAAGAAAAATTAAAGGAGAAAAAAGCTTTAGAACAAGCTTCGGGAACTGAAATCGAAGTCTCAGAACCAGTCGACTTCTCAGTAGAACAGGAACCAGTCGAATTCTAAGAGCAACATAAATAAATGGAATTCTCTGAATGGCAGAAACAGAGGCAGGAATGCACCAGAGGAGCGCCGGAGATCAGATCAAAGTAGCAGGAGATACTAGAAGTTGTAAGTGTTTTGGTAGGGGCACTTAAATATTTCCTATGCAATTGGAAAGGAATCACTTTCGACCCTGTCATATCGGCTAGGATTCAGGGTTGAAAAATACCTTTTCATAACAGGTTTCTTCACAAGAATATCGCAACATGCATTTGCGAATTAACACAAAAGGGAGCAATAGAAAAGTGCAAATCAGAAGCAGGACAATTTATCTCAAAATTGTTTTTGATCAATAAACAAGATGGTTCTTTTAGATTAATTCTAAATTTCAAAAGTGTAAACAAATTTATAGAGACAGAGCACTTTAAGCTCGAAGCTTGGAGAGCAGTCGTAAAACTCATTACTTCTAATTGCCAATTGGCGTCTATAGATTTTAAAGGCGCGTATCACTTAATACTAGTAGCAGAACCACATAGGAGACATTCAAGATTTTATTTCAACGGTAAGTCACGTCAATATACCTGCTTACGTTTTAGAATCAGTTCCACTCCCTATGTATTTACAAAACTCTTGAAGCCTGTGGTAGCGCGATTCAGAAATCAAGGATTCCTTTCAATGATGTTTCTAGACGATTAGCTAATACTAGCTGATACTATAGAAAAATGTTCAGAAAATATCTCCTACACATGCACAATATTGGAAAATCTCTGCTTTGTTATAAATTTGAAAAAGAGTCAACTAACACCTAGTAAAAAGAAAGAATATTTAGCATACAGGTTTAATTCAGAGGCTATGTTAATTAAACTACCACAGAAGAAGGTGGATAAAGCATTGACACCAATTAGTAATCTAGAAACTCATTCTGTTTTTAAGATACGTCAATTTGCGGAATCAAGTACGTGAGGAGTTAAACTGGTAACAAGTATACATCATATCAGCAAATAACTCTATCAGGCTAACGGAATTTCGCCTCGAAATTTTTTTTGATGCCCTCTTAACTAGTTAGGTATTGCATGTTGTAATATGAGAAGCCATGGATGCTTGGAAAAATAGGAACGAAACTGGCATATCAACATTGTAGAATTAAAAACTGCTTTCATCGGGTTGAAATGCTTGGCCAAAAATATGCAAAATTGCAATATCCTTTTATGAGTTGCTAACATCACTGCTTTATCTTACATAAACAGAATAAGTGATGTTCGCTTTCAGGAGTTAAATAGGTTATTACGTGCGATATAAGCATGGTGTGAAGCAAGCAATATCTACATTTTCGCCTCATACATTAGCTCGCAAGATAATTTCCTTACAGATTCTGAATCTCGATGAACGGAACCAGAGTCAGAATATGAATTGCCCAACGCTGCTATTAAAAAAAACTGTTTAGTATTTTAGAAACCCGAAAGTAGATTTATTTGCAAATCGAATTAACTTTAAAGGCTACCAATACATATCATGGTTTCCAGATCCAGGAAGTACAGCAGTTGATGCTTTTGCGGTATCTTGGCATATTCGAAAAAATTTCGCATAAAATAAAATTCGAAAAAGCACAAGGGCTTGCATTAGTCCCAGAGAGACCAACACAACCCTGCTATCCACTGTTTCTAAGCCTCCTACAATTCGAGCCAATGCAATTTAAAACAGATATTAACCTTCTTTGTTCTCCAAACAGAGATCCTCACAGGAGAGTTAAAAAAGGGAGCGTCTCACGGATCCTTAAATAGTTTAGGATCAGCAATTTCACTTATAGTTGGAAAGGAAATGGCTCACGACGACAGACTAAAGCGGTTTTTTAAAGGAGTCTACAATCAGAGATCCACTAAACCGAAGTACGACCAGACGTGGGATCCCATGATCGTTTTGAGTCGCATGTAAACCTTAGCTCCTCATGATGAGATTTCACTAGAACAGTAATCAATGAATTTTTCGATCTTGCGTGCACTTGTTACGGGGCACTGTTTGCAGACCTTGGCTCTAATAAACATAACAAATATAATACAAAAATAGTTAAGATTGAAATTCAGATTCCAGATAGAATAAAAACGTTTGGACTCAAGAGAAAGCAGACTCTATTAGCAATTCCATACTACCCTCAAGGCAAAAGCATCTGTGAGTTACAATTTTAAAATGTTACTTGGAGCAAACTTCAAAAATCAGAAAAAGCACTGATAATTCGTTTATCTCATTCAGACGTCCTTTTTCTGCAGTACAATCTCAAACGATAAGTCGCTGGGTAAAGCTTAAGCTACAAGAGAGTGGAGTAGATACTAGTATTTTTGCAGCTTACATTACTCGGCATGCTTCCACCTCGACTGCAAAGAGAAATGTTACAAGCATCAACAAACACTTAGAAACACTGCAGGCTGGACTCAGAACTCCAAGCGATTTGTAAAATTTTATGACTTAACTATTGTGGAAGACAATACGACGCTTATTAATGTCATTCTACTATAACACAGAAAAAGTGATGCTTGTATCTTAAATAAGGTTTATTTATCTGAATAAGAAATGATGTTCTTCATTTTCTAAACATTGTCATGATAACAATTTTTTTTTTAAATATATATATTCTTACTGATATCAACATATTATATTATTTTTTAAACTGCCGTGGCTTTAAACATCTACTGGTGATCTACAGGAAGAAGAGCGTAATATAATTAGTTGATTAAACAGACTTACCTGCAAGTAAAGTTCTATAAAAATTGTTTGAAGCGCATCTTCTAAATAGATCAGTCCGATTCCTATAATTTCCATTTTCTTATAAGTAAGAAGACCAAGAAAAATCACGGCAGCACTTTGAACGGAATGAGGATATGTAGCCGTGGTAAAACAATGGTAGCGGCAGCGGTCTATTTTTTTGGAAGCTTTCAATATTGTGGTAAACCGGGTAAAAGTTAGGGATACTACATGTGATCTATTCAAAAGAGGCGCTTTATACAATTTTAATGTTAATAAGCATTCCATTAGACCAATAATAATAATTTCTTATAATTTTTAGTTCAAACACCTGACTTTCGGTCAAATGAAAGGCACATGAATTTTTCAGTTTAACTAGGTCACCTTTTTCAAGTAAATGAGGCTGTGTTAGCTCTGGAAATTCCTAAACATATTAAGAATTTCTGTCAAATCCCTTGAAAACTTTAGAAAGAAGTGGAAATCTTATTATATATTTTAAAACATTTTGACAATGCTCAAAATCATTTCAATTTTTTTGGGTTTCTAGAATTTTCTTAAAACCTTTTCAAACCGCTTGCAACGTGTATGGCTTTAAAATTACGTGCATATTCGTAATAGTCATATATGTTGACAGGTGAGCGGGGGCGAAGGGGAGGTAGAACTGGGAAACTTGTGCTTAATTAATATTTGAACAACCCTGAAGACCAAAGCTAACATTGAAAAATATCTTGAAAATAATTTTATTTAGTAAGGAATGCTTAGAACGCCTGGTTGTGTTGAAGAACAGAGATGTTCCGGATGCAGAGAAGCAACCAAACGACCCAGAAGCCCTCAATAAAAGAAAACAGGTCAATTTCGAAAGAAAAAGTAATGAAAAGTCTTAAAAAAAGCCGAGTGTAATAGGAGTGTAATCCGAGGATGGACAATCAAAATAATTCTCCCCTTCTTGATCTTAATGATAAATTACGGATATATATACGTTACTTAACAAAACGCAATTAGTAATGAGAGTGTAAAGGAGACAAGGGACGTCTCAGATAATGAGATAGCTTGAACACCCAGAAGATAATATCAATATTTTTTTTTGCATAAGAAAACGTTGCAATGAGCAAAGTGAATGTATCGATAAAACTATTTGTAATAAGGAATGGCTTTTATTTCTGAAGTAGTTGAACAGTATTAATTTTGTGGAAAATGACTTAACGTACTTAAAAAAAATTATATAAAGAGAAGTAGATGAATTTGAATGTATTTAGATGCTAGATTGTTGATGCTAATTGCCTTAACAGACCCTGGGAACTGAGTAGATGGTTGCTGCAGTTCCTAATGAGACCAGAAGTGGACTTCTTCAATTTTTCTAAAATTCAAAAGGGACGATTCACCAGCACCCCTCAAAGATAATAGACGTTGCTCTGGTAGGTATTTATTATAATTCAATTTTAATAATTAGTGACATTAAACAAATCACATTCTCAAATTGAAGACCCAGATCGAACAACCGCGCGAGCGCTTGAAATGCGTATAAGTATTGTCCAAACGGTCAAAGTGAGATTGAAATTTTTTTATACTAAAATACGGGATAAAAAAGATATTGATATAAAACGCATATTTTTATTAAATAAAATCTTTTATTCAACCAACAGTTTTAAAGAAAAATTATTTCCCGTTATTCGTGAGTTTCAGAAAATCCGTAAGATTATAAACGTAACGTGCGATATCACCGAAAAAAGAGTAAATGATTTGGGAATTTATCCATAACTTCTTCACATCTAAGCGAAGCCAAAAGTAATTAAAAACGTGAAAATTTTGGTTTATTTATTTAAAATCACTAATTATTAGTGCAGTGTCGAATTTATTAATTTAAATTTTCCACATTCAAGAAAGTTATTCATAATTGAAGTTTCGAAAAGTTTTCAGCGGAGCAATGGCAGGTTATACTATGTAATAAGTTTTTTCGTCTACTTGGATCAGCTATGTTTATAACTTTGCATTCTTTTGATTTTTATTTTGAATTTCTCTGGGGTTCAATTTTGTCATTTTCGATAGAAGAAAGGTTAACGTATATGTCCGTTTTTCAATAAAAAAATTAATTCGTCATAATAATAAATATTAATCAATATGTAGATGACTATGTGTATAGCTGAAGAAAAATAAAAAAAATGATGATATAGCACTTGCAATGATTAATTTTATTCAAACAAACAGACTTTTGAACCTTTCCAATAACTCTATTCGCTTAGCTTGGATGCAGAACAATTAAATATAAATTTTAAAATCATTTGCTCTTTTTGTTTCGAAAATATCCCGAGTTCAGGTAATAATCGTACGCATTTTCCGAGATTCAAGAAAGAAGGTGAATATTTTTTTCACTAATACTGTTGATTGAATAAAAACTAGAATTAAAAAAATGCAGAATTCAATGTTACCTACATCAATGTTTTTTATTCCATGATTTGATGGAAAAAATTTCTGAATCTCACTCTGGCTTAGACAATATTTATACGCGTTTCACGCACTTACCCGGTTCAAATCATTTTTTTTTAAATATGACAATTTTTTCAAAACATAAATTCTTTTTCAAACGTGTATAGTTTTGGTTGTTCAAGAAGCTTAAATAATATTCCTTGAAAGTTGTTGTTTTCCTGTTTTTTCTGCAGTATAAATGTATGTAAAGCAGAGAAAATTTCAAGGAGATGTTAAAAATAAAGCTAATTAAAATAGAACATAAAAAATAAGAATTTGATTAATTTTTAAATTTAAAATTTAAAAAATCGAGTCAATCTCAGTTCTGAGAATGTAAATGATTGTAGCTTCTTGAGAACGTAAAACTATAAATGTTGAAAAGAGAACTGATATTTTTAGAATTATATATTTTATATTTTAAAAAGTGTTTCTATACAAAGGACTAGTTTACCGATAACAATTTTGTAGGACCTATTGCTTAAATTACGATGATTTTACAAAATATTGAGAAAAAAATCAAAGGTTGATTTTTTTAGAAAATTTACTTATTAGTTTGTTTAATCGTCAACATTTCAGAAATTTTTTATTTTATAATATAAATATTTTATGTTGTATGAGTGGTGTAACATTTTCAACAAAACATTGTTCACAACACTGTAAATAATGGTTTTGTTTTTTTCTTTTTTAGAATTCGTCAAGAAACGTCATACGGACCGGAGCGGATTCAACAAGTATCGATTTTCTCGCTGCGTTGTTAATATGTGCGGTGCCTCCATTACACGGATAGAAAGAATTTCTCGAAGACTTTTCTGAGAAACAGGCAGCAAAACCATCAACCGGTGAAGTCTGTTTACAAAGCACCAAAAAATACTGCTATTTCGCATTGCTCTCCTACTGTCTTTTTACCAAATCTGTACAACCCTTATCACTTAGTCCCTAATTTTTCTCCAAATACTTTCTGCCCTTATCAGTACGACCTTTCTATTCCCAACTCTTTCGTCCCTACTGATACAGTCTTTGATCATGCGTTTGGAAACTGTTTCACTCGCTTCATCTGCATCAAATCCTCCCACATTGAATCCGTCTTCATCTAATTGGTATACTTCGATGTCGAATCCTTATTTAACTTATGCATCTGGATACAACATGCCACTTGCTGTCTCCCGACATCTACACCATAACCACCAGAGTCTTCGTCAACCTCATCAAACTCATCATCACCATCTAGCCTATCGAGCGTTGCAACGTATGAAGCTCGTAAATACTCAGTAGCTAATTAGCTTTATTATTTTGCTATGTATTGTGTATCTTATTTATTTTTATGTTATGCCTTCCGAAAATTTCCCTCTCATTTAAAATAACACTTGCAACTTGAAACTAGCTTTAACTATTGTTTTCACGTATAGTTGAATACAAAAGTTGAACTGCAATGTTGCTCTCTCATTTTATTTATGACGGTTGAGGAAACTTATAATTAAATTTATTATTTGTACAAAGACAAAAAAAGCATTGTAAAAGAATGTTACAAAAAAGTTGGTTTACAATTAATATAGTGTTATGTTGACATAGGAATACCCTATAATACGTCGCATTAGAGTTTTAAAAATTCGTCTGTCGTGGTATTTACTATTTTTAATAATTAAAAAATAATAATGACCAAATCCATTTTAAATCAGGCATGTTTCTACAGTTTGGGACAAATTATTTCTGTTTTTAGAGAAAAATTTTTATGGGAGAAGTTGTAGGCTTGAGACGTTGTAGGCTTCAGAAGCTACGATCATAATTCCTTAAACCAAGCAACTCCAACGCCAATGTACGTGTACATCATCCACTCCTTCTTCTATTCTAGAAGGTAAAAAAGAATGGGAAATTTACGCAAGATACTTCGTACAACACTGTTGCTTATAGTTAGTCTCTAGCCGGATACGACCTTACGAGGCAGACGGCACATTTAGAGGTAAAGGTTTCACCTCTGAATACTTTTTTAAAGTAATAATATTTTGTACAATATTAGGTGGCTCATTTTTCATGAACCAGAGGCAGTGTTCCCAGACGAATAGCCTTTTTAATCTGATTTGCGATCGTCTGAGTCTGATGCTGGCAAGCCGAGATTTTGTTGAGTTGGCTTAAAAATGAAGTTTTCATACCTCCAAGGCAGCCTATTATGAAGACCACAAAATGAGCCCATTTTTTTTCCTTATTTGCCGTGAAATTACCTTCTGCTGGTGCCCAGAATTCAATCACGTAAATTATCTTGGTATTTAGATCTAGGAGGACAATATCAGGCTTTGCAGCAGTGATATGTTAAGTGTTGGATAACGAGAAATTCCAGTAGATCTTACACTGATCACTCTCCATAACGGACTCCAGTTCCGCCAGGATGTATTAAAAGACTGGCATTAGGTCAACACAAGAGAAATGCCTAAGATGGCATTAGAAAACTTTTAGAGCATCATTGTGTCTCTATGTATCGAAAGCGTGCATACTTCGAGCATCCACTGAGAACATGTCCAATTGTTTCTAGCTCTTGCTTACACAATCGGCAGTTGGTATCAACTACAGGTGCATTCATTATGCGCTCACAGTAAACTAAGGTGTTTATAATGCTATCTTGACAGGCAAAAGAAATTCCTTCATCTCCGATCTTAATCCAGCATATTTGAGAAACGTATTGTATAGACCCATCTATAGCTCTTCTCCACGTATAATGCTGTAGAATTTACAATTAAGGGACTTGTTAGCATGTTCCTTTAGTAAAGGCAAATTATCTGCTTCCTGTACATAACTTTAAAACAGCCAAGATGTTAGCGCTGCTTCGATAAAGACATTCTAAGCTCAGCAAACCTCTACCCCCTTTATATCCAGGGATCGCCACGTGCTGATGTATTTTCTAGTCCTCCTTGATGTATATGGACGCAGGAACACTTTTCTAGTCAAAAGCTCATGCCAGTCGCTTTAGAGTACATATTTGCTGCTACCACAAGGATTGCAAGGTTCCCTTTTGTAGAAGCAAGGAGTTTAAGGTCGTCTATATATAAAAGGTGTTTGATCTTATATTCTGTTTCGTTTAGCGGGACACAAGGGTATCCAGAGCTTTTCCTACAATGCACAATAGATAGAGGCAAAAGGGAGTTGCAGAAAAGTATATAACTGGCATTAGCTCTTTCATACATCTCACTATTTCAGCATGTACCTCCAGGCACTCTAGGAGCTCAATAATTAGATCATGGTTCGCGTTATCGAATGCCTTCGGTAATCAACCCAAGCCATGGACAGGTTGCGTCAATTCCTGATGAAATCCTGGGTAATACACCTGTCTATTAACAGGTTCACTCTGCAACAACCCAGTCCTCTGTTGCATCCGCGTTGTTCAACCAGTGCACTTCATACCGACTCGATAGATATTAATATCCTTCCTTTGAACTGGAGTTTATACAATTTATGGACCGGTAATTCTTGGAAGTTGACAAATCTGCGGCTTAGGGATCAGTACCGTACGTCCTTCAACTAACTACTGCGGAACAGGCTGCTCTCCATATCAGAGAGCAGTAAATATACGAGCTCGATTTTGGTACATAGAAGTAAACTTCTTCCACCAAAAGTTGTTGATTTTATCTGGCCCTGGTATAAAAAATTTTTTAGTTCTAGCGATAACTTTCTTCATTGATCAGCAATATTTATTTGACCCTTCTCTTCTCGACGTTTCAATAGTTGCCTCTGGCAAAAGTTACGAAACCGTGAGATATCTTAAGCGCTTTCATTCAGCTTCTCGACTGGGCGCTGGAATTTTTTCTGAATCCACTTTACTCGCCTTAAAAGACGTTCGTTGGCTATTGAAAGAGCTCTAATTTTTGCGTTCAGTGATGCTTGATTATTATTATTATAAAAACATTGCAAGGGCAATGTTGTCACAGGCTTAATATGGTTACCTCTCAACATGTCTAAAGCACTTTTGGTTAGGATCGCTTTTTTATTTTATAACACGGGGCTGTCCCGGTATAAATCATCAATCACGGACGCATTTTTATAATGCAATCAAGTAATCTGATGAGAGTGGTGTGCCACAAGAGATTGGACAAAGCCTGGTTTTTACCTCATCATTGACCGACCTGAGCCACCGAGGCTCTACTATTATTATTTATTGTGTTTTTATTAAACTTTTAGTCGGGTACACCCGGTTATACATCATAGCCACGGACTAAGTCAAGTGACTGATAGGATAAGAATGTTACAAGCAAATTGTTGTAGGTATACAATTACGTGTGGCCACGAGCATTGGAGGTGACAACAGTCACCTCTAAATGCTTTCTTATAGCTACCATCTGCCACTCCACGGATTTTTAGTCGCTTGCTTCCTGATGGCCAAGAAAGTTTCTTACAATGCGACAGGTGTTTAATAAAACCACCTCCCTGCTGATGTCAATACCCCACTGACCCCTAAATGCTCAAGAAATTCAGTGCATCTGGTGTGCACATTGCCTGTAGCCGAAATCACAATTGGATGAATAGATACATGATTAACATTCCTCCATATGGTCTTTACCTCATGCCTTAACTCGCTATACTTGTGGATCTTGGTTGTATAGGTAGACTGCAAATTTCGGTTAAGCGGACAAGCAATGTCGATGGTGTAGACTCTTCCACCTTTTTTTCTCGCATTACGATGTCAGGTCGATTGGCCCGGAAGTCATGATCCGTTTAGACAGTGACATCCCAATAGAAGATGTGATCTTCGCTTTCTAAACCGGAAATTGGAATGTATCTATAGAAGGGCATCCATTCTTTTAAGATTCCTAGGTTTAGGGCAAGTTGTTAATGTGTAATGCCCGCTACATCATTACGTAGGTGCGTATATTCTCTCTGAGCCATTACACGACAGCCGTCAATAATGTGCTCGATGGATTCGTTGGCATCTCCACATAATCAGCACCGGTCAACACGTTTTGATGTAACACGTGTTTGCGATAATTCCTGGTACTGACAACCTTGTGTTGTATTACAGTAACGAATCCTTCCGTCTCTGGATACAGAACACGCTTTCTTAGCCAAATATTAGATGCCTCACCATCTACTTCATTTTGATCAAACGTGTTGAGGTGCTCGCCATGGATGGCTTTCTGCCTCCATTGTATTTCTAATTTCTCTATGGTTTCCGCCATGATATTCAAGGCCCCATCTAAGGACAAATTTAAGAGCGTGTAGTCAAGATCAATGATGCATTCGGTGCTTTGTTATTTTAACGCGAGAAATTCTGTTTAACCTATCAAGGTTGGTGTTAGACCATTTTATGAGCCTGAAGGTGTACGTGAGGACAGGAATGGCATATGTATTGATCGGCCTGAATTTGTTTGCAGTTTCTGGGCTGAGCTAGCGCACAACTTCAGGTCATAAATGTAAAGAGGATTGGTAACTTGATGGCTACTCTCATTATCACGAATTCTGAACCCATGAGACATGCTGTTTAGTGTTTTGCTCAATGGATTCAACGCTAAACAGAACCATAGTGCGCTGAAGGAGTCTCCTTGAAATATACTTGTCGTAAAGCTTATTAATCTAGTTGTCCTTGGTTGTGCATGATCAAAATACTTTACTCTTCTACCCCAGATCCTCTTCGTATGGCTTAGAAAGTCAAGAATGCAGGACCAGACTTTGTAAAGTTTTAAGACTTCAAGTAAATAGTCATGCGGCACGGAAGAAAATGCTAGCTTGTGGTCAATGTATGTCATGTGTAAGTTCCTTTAATGCCTACGAGCCTGAGTTATGGCACCGGCGTCTATGGTGACTAGATCTTTATAGCCTTGTGAGTTTTTACATTATTTTTATTCTTTTGTAATAATGTCATTCTCATCACAATGAGAATATACCTTCTCTGTAATGATAGCTGTAAGAAATTTATAAATTGTTGGAAGACAAGCTAACGGTCGAAAGTTAGATGGATTTTGAGCGTCTGGTTTTTTGGTATCATATACGTAGTACCCTGAAATATAAAGCCTCACATCAGATCTGGGTATTCAATGATTTTCTAAAAACACCTTTACAAGGCAAAATGCACACTCGTCAGATACTTGTACCAGAAGTTGTGCACCATGTCCGGAGCTGGAGCTTTCCAATTACTTGCCCTTTTCAAGGCTGCTGAAACATCTAAATCTGTGATGTTTGCCAGTTGCATTTCAGGACTATTACTTGCCCTTGCTTCCTTAAGTTTGAACCGCGCAGTGTCCAAATTGCAACTGTTAATTGTTTTCAAACGCCCGAGCAGTAGTTATTTATATATTCCAATTGAGGGACTTCGGTGCCTTGCTGGTTATTTGGCTTTATTCTCACTTCACGATAGAACTTTTCTTCATATGTCTGGAAGTTTTGATTTTGTTGCCTTCGTGCATTACTATTCTTGTACCGGCGTAGTCTGGCAGTAAGAACATCAAGTCTTCGTCGTTAAGAGTCTAAAATTCCATCCAATATTGCTGTTGTTAATGTCTCGATGTGCCGAGCGTTGATGATTGTAGTAACATGGTTCATCAGCTTTCTGTTTCTATTTCTTATTATATATCGAGTTAATCGACCCAATTTGCATCCTACTTTGATGACATCCATATCCAACCTGATCTTTAATGGTTGATCTCGATCCCTTGCTGGGACAAAAACTGCATTTTCAGGCCTAGTTTTCCGGCCCAACGTTCTAGCGGTTGCAACAGCTGCACAGTATACAAGAGGTTGCACCTATAATGCAGTTTGTGCCACGTTCAAATATAGCAGCTATTTCAACAGCCGAAAGCAGTCTGTTTACAGACATTGAGCGTTTTTGATCTGTCAAATTCTGCTCATTTATTTTTGTGGCCAGCTCTGGGTATTTAAGTAAGAAGAGTTTATGATGTTCTCTCCTCGCACTTTGCTCACATTTCTCTGACAAAAAATAAAGGCGCATAACATCTCTGTTCATATAGTATGACCATTTTTGTCACTTTTTTGGTTGCTCAACCTCTGCTTCTGCGTCTGGTTGTATGAGGTCATCCACCTCTGGAGAATGTAGTGGTGTTGAATCATCAATAGGTTGAGGAGGAACATCAATTGCTCCTGCTTGACCGTTTGACGCTGCTTGCTCTAACTGTTGTTCACTGCCATTCTTTTTCCACGCCAAATCAACCTGTTGTTCAATCTCCATTACCCGGTCTTCTGTAACATGTAGATTAGTCCTGATGTCCTTCACCTTAGCGATAAGATCTCTTAATGCGACTTTTTGTATATTAGGATACTTTGCAGCAAATTTTGTTTTTAAAATGTATCCTTTTTCCATTTTCTTTTCAAACTTCGCACTTTCGTAATAGAGACGCACCAATTCCTCTTTCATTGTTGTGACTGACTCAATGGGGAAGGGAGTGATGTGAGGAAGGGGTTATAGAATTTTCGGATTAATCAAGAATTCTTGTGTAATTTATTCAAATATCACGTTCGTTTCACAACATTCCTTCGACTCAGGTTGCTAATCAATTTCTCCAGCAATCATCCCAAATGAAGATCCTCAGAAAGTCTTTATGTGAGATTCCCTATTAAAGTCCATTACTATCCAAGGAATTTTGTTTCAGGCCTCATTCAACACAATTCTCTTTCTTGGCGTCCTTCTCTAGCTTCTTTCACGTCCATGCATCTAAAAATTTGGGTATTTTATCTAATTTTATAGAACGTGAAGTTTTTAACGAAGATATCTTTTGAGTTTGGTGCTTGTTAAATAACTTTTGTATCCAGGGGAATTCTTATTTCTTCAATCGAATTATCTTTACTTTTTCTTGGAAACAATTTAATACGAAAAAATGTTAAGATAAAAATTTTCGCATCTAAAAAGTATTTTGCGACAAAAATTAAAAAACTATATTTTTAGGAAAAAAAATTCTTTTGGCCTAAAAATTAGTTTAGCCTGCATGATGCTGATGAACATCCTTTCTTCTATCAGTAAAAACTTTTAAAAAATACGAATAACCGTACAGAGAATGTTTAAAAAAGTGGTCTCAAAAATATTCAAAATGTGTCCACTTTTTGAATTTTTATCCAAAATGGCTGGCTAACAAACTTGACCTTTAGCTTAGGACATTTGACAAAAACTGGAGGGGGGGTCAAATTGTACACAAATCTAATACCTTCTCTGATGAGAATGTAAAAAAATGAATTATAAAATTTATCTAGGAAACTGAAGAAAATTCATTATTTTCTTGAAACCTTTCAAAACGCTTAAAAATCTTCTTAATTTTTTGGTCGCTATCTTCAAAAATGTACTTAAAAAAAATTATTACAATATTTGCAAGATTTAAATTATTTTTGAATCATTTTAAAACTTCTAAATAACTCTTAAACTTCCACTACTTATTAGATAAATAAATAAGCTAACATTAAACATAAAATAGGTTTTGTTTAAAATAGAAGTTGAGGAATATCTCTGTGCTTTTTGATTAACAAATAAAAAGTAAGAGAACTTATTTTAATAAAAACTTTCGTTTGAATTAAACAAACTTTTATCTGACCATTCCTTTCTAAGTCTTCTCCCAAAGGACTGAGTTTCTCGCAGCCCTCCACGCAGCTCCTTTTCCCGGTACCTGCGGCCGGCGACACGGCCATCCCTATACTCTCTTTCTCCTATTGTGAACGAGGAAAATCCCATCTGGTCATTTTGTCTCGGAATTCCGATACGATACCGATACGAGACAACACTTTTCGATATTTTTCCGATACGACACAAAACCGAGCGATAAATATCCGAGACTGTAAGGGGAGTCTCGTATGGGTATCGTCTCGGTATCGAAAAATATCGCACGGCGGCATCACTACCGCAAATGCCCAAAAAATATTGATGAGCAGCTTCATTTCAAATTTATGCTATAGAGGTTTTTTCAAATTTTTAATATGCATTTTTTGTATTCGAGGAGTAGCAAATTTTAATGTATTGTTTATGAAATTTGGAATCATCTGGATATTTATTCTTTGTTATAAATATTAATTAGTTTCCCTCGCGAATCATAAAAAGTTAGTGTTTTCTGGAAATTATGATGCAGAAAGTGAATGTTGAACATAATATTTTTTCTAGGAATACTTTCTTATTGTTTAAATAATTTATAATTCTTTAGTTTTTTTCCTGACGAAAATCATGAAAAGATCATATTTTTTTAATTGTAATAGACATCATGGAAATGAGGAAAAATATTTTCTGTTTAAGAACTTTCTACATAGCTTAGTGAGCCATTATTAATTATTTAATTTTGCCTTTTTCCTGGAAAGGTAAAAAAGAAAGAAAAAAATCTAGTAATTTTAATTCTTTTACACTATATCGAATGGGTCATTATCAAAGTATTTTTTCTTTGAAAGGTTATGCCTCAATTATGAATAATTTGCGTTCTCATGTCATGCATAGTTAGTTTTTTCTTTTGAAAAAAAACGAGAAAGTTAATTTATGCGTTCATACTGCAATAAAGAAAATGGTTGAAACACATAAAAATTCTTTAAACAATTCAGTAATACATTTTTTATAATATTCGATAAAATGTAATAGATTTAATAGACTACAATTTTTTCTACCTTTCCCATCAAAAGTCAGAAGTCAATGATTAATAATTGTTGGATTATTAAGGACGTGATGAACTATACATTTTCTCTTGTAATCTACTAAGTATGTAATTAATTCTAGAAAGTATTAATTTTGTGATTAGGTAGGGAAAAATGTAAATACATGGAAATTGTTTAATCAATTTTTAAATCTCTTTAATAATAAATATTGTTTTAAAAATGTATAAACTGTGTCATTATTTTGAGAAAATACCATTCTTTCACGATTTGTGATAAAAAAAATTAGAAAAAATTGTTAAAACAATTGAAAAATCCTTTAAACGAAAAATCTTATTCTCAATATTCACCTGCTGTCTTACTATTTTCAAAGAATATTAAATTATCATGATTGGCAGGGGAAATTAGAACTCAAAGAGTAATTGTCCAAAAAATCTAAATTTTTAAAAATACTTGCTAACTTGTCATTTATAGAATACAAAAAAGACGTGATGATGTAATTATAAAGAATGCCGTCATCATGAATTTTCCATAAAAATATAGTTTTTATTCTTGGGGCAGTCTACGGGCCCAACATGAGTAGCGATTAAAATTAAATTTAGAGAAGGCCAATAATAAGTAGTTATTTTACACATTGTTACAATAACTGCGCATTTTCATAAAAAATTCCATGTTAATTTAAAAAATACCCGGGCATGTCTTAATTTTAGATGATTCAAAAAAAAAAATTGTTTTAATTGTATGAAGCACCGCCTCCAAATAGATGAATCTAACCCTGATATATACCAACCCTTTATTCGACTTCTTAGATGGTCCTTATAAAACAGTCAAAAGCAAATATGAGGATATTTGACATAGAAAATTAACGTACAATGATTACAATTGTGGGTTTTTCTTGCAGAATCACCGGAATACTTTAAAGAAAATGAGTATATAGTCCAAGTGTAGCACGAAGCGTGTGCCAGACTAGAGGGAGAATTTTGAATTGATATACGAGGGTAGTTCAATAAGTCCTTAGAATGACCAACAGATGGCGCGCGAATCGCTCCAAATCATCTGTTTTCAGTCAGCACCACTCCCGACTAGA
>NC_046663.1:57476545-57504463 GCF_010883055.1 Belonocnema kinseyi
AGAGCTCCAAGGAGATTATGTTGAAAAATAAAAAAAATTTACCCAAAAAAAATTGTTTTTATACTTCATTCTAAGGACTTATTGAACTACCCTCGTATAATATGCTTAAAAAATTGTGGTAGAATGGTTGACAGTGGGGGTTATACATATTGATCTATTCGTAGCTGTATTCCATTGTGCAGCTCTGCCCGTCTATTTTTAAATTTCAAAAATAGAGCGGGTAGGGTTAAAGTAACTTTTAGGGTACTGAAAGCTACTTCTTTGAGTAACGTAGCTGTAACGATTTCCTTTTTTTTGCTGACTATATTTATCAACTTACCTAACTCGGCTTCGGAGGGTTATCGTCTTTCTAGTTGTGCAGGCTACAGGTGTTCTAAATATATAAGAATGACAATGCTCAAGTGTTAATTAAATGCAAATGGCATTTTTGCAAAATTTTTAAAAAAAGGTCCAAATTTTTTCATGCTACTAATTAATTTGTTACCCTTTAGTAGTTTTTTCAGTTAAATATGATCATTTACTATTAATAATGATCTAATACAGTGTACTGACATCTATTTTTGAAATGAAAAATGACTTCGATGTAATTTTTTCATGCTTTTTTATATTCTAAATCAAGCGATCACATGATTTTTGCGATTACTCAAATGCTTTGCGCTATATTTGGAAAAATCTTGGGGGAGAAATCAAATTTATTGCAATAATTTCTACAAGGTAATTAATAAAATAGGTTTCTGAGTATATTTTGATATAAGTTTGGCTTAGTTTGCTTTTAGAAATGTGTGTCATTGCATCAGGTATATTTCTTGCATTGCAAATGGTTTTGGTAGTTCTTTTTTTATTAAAATTATTGTATATAAAATACATGCGAATGCTATTAAATCACAAGAAGAAGAATTTACATTTTAAAAAATTGAAGCTTTGACAAGGATAACATTAGATGAAGAAAACTCTAATTTTTCAAAATCATAATTCAAATTGCAACTATATATTTCGCTTCGGTTGATTAGGTACATTTTATAAAAACATTATGTTATTATTTGAACAATTTATTATTTTTTATTTTTACAATTTCTAAATATTGAGCCAGAGATGTTACCTTTGTTCAAATTGATATCCGATGCTACTTATTGTTAAATAATTATATAATTTTAATAAATTTCTTCTAATGTTTAAAAAAATTCTGTTTGCTTAAACAATTAATATTTGCTCAAGCAGTCATTTTTCAATAACTAAATAAAAATGAAAAAAATATAGTGGATATACAATTGATCACGATTTTAATAGTTTTATTGGAAAATTAATTATTGAAACCAATCATATTTGTTCTTATTAAATTAGATTCGTTTATTGAGACCAACCAGTCTATTACATATCGATACGAAGTATAAAATGCCATTACAACGTAAGGATGACTACCATTATATACTAGTCTTTCGCTTTCACGCACTTCCAATACCCTTCATTCACGTAGTCTAAATTGCAACATTTCTTCACACATTCTTACAAAATTTCTTACATTCGAATATCGAGTTCGTTGACATCGTACCCTTTCAGAATACTTCTAGGTGATCTCTTTTCTAAAACCCTGGCAAGTATTCACTCCTAGCACTCCTAAACTTTGGGCAATCACACAAAAAATGATGAAAGTCTTCTATTTCCTCGTCACACAATCCGCAACTCACCCTCACCGGAAGTTCGCATCTCTCGTGACCCAGCCTTATTGTCTTGAGAAGACTTAACTTTGCGAAAATTCGTTTAAACTTAATGTGCATTCTCTTTAGCAAATGTGGTGAGGCCAGTTGACTAAACTCTTCCGCTTCTTCCTGAAATCAAAGTCTTCTTGCAGTTTCTTTCTTTTGTATACCTATTAAGTAACTCGCTAGATCTTTTTACTATATTTTCAATCGCAGCTGTGCTCAATCCTGCAGCATCCCACTTTCTTCGAAAAAGTGCCTCCGTCATCCAAACTAGTTATGCATATTCCCTTCAACCCCTGCGCGCGCTATCCCCATTAGCCCTACCAAACACAGCCTGGGAAACCGCGTATTTTCCATTTTACAAATTTTTTCAATCCAAGGCGGCGTTTTGGAAAATATAACACAGGGCAACGGCAGCGCTCCAGTTTCCAGCCGTACCACGTAGTTGGACGCGCAAGAGAGCTGATGCAACAACTGTTTAAAAACAGATATATGCACCTTTTCGATATCGCTCCAATGATTTTTCCCCCAGATTTGGACCCCGTATAATAGAGTGCTAGTTATGAAGCTCTGATATAGTTTAGCGTATGTTGACCATGAGTCCGCATTGAGATTGTTGATTATTCCCGAGGTCGCTCCTACCTTAGAATTAGCCGAACGTACAAACTTTTCGCAGCGTCAAAGGACGAACAAGAATTTCTATACGGTACCCCTAGATACGCGTATTCTTCGGTTACGTCGATTTTTTCCTCTCCAAATTTTAATGGAGTAAATTTGTGGACTGAAGCGTTTCCCCTCTTCAGGTGTCCCGGTGTTCTACCGGGGTGTCTGACAGCAGCACTAAGTCATCTGCGTACGCCAGTATCAGGATCTCCACAATGTTGCAATCAGAAATTCCACTGCACCGTTGGCTTCGGAAGAAATCTTCTAAATCACTCATAAATATAGAGAAGGAATAAGAGCTAAAAATTGTATTTGTTTAAACAATTCAAAAGTGGTAAACTCATTTTTTCTATAAACTATGCAGTCAGAAACATAATTGTGTGTGTTCTATTTTATTTCATTTTTTTAGTTATCCAAAAAAGCTGCTTGAGCGAAGAAGGAATGATTAAACGAATAAAAATTTATCAAAAATTAAAAGAAATTGTATTTTAATTATGTAATTATTTTGAAGTGCCCTTTTAATCGGTCGTGGTGCTTGGTGGCGGGGGTGTCTTGTCCTGTACCTCGAAAACCGTTTTTAGGAGCACCCTAATGTTGATAGAATTTATCAAATAAACCACTGTATTTAATGGAATGCGGAACAAAAAATAACACCCTTTGTCAGAAATTTATTTTCAATGATCAAACTCAAAGAACCTGAAATAAAAAATTATTTTATTCTAGCGTCGTGAAACTTTTAAGATGAAAAAATTACATTAAACATTTGAAAATTTTCAACTTTATCGTAACTCAAGTTCTTTGGTTATTTTTCTAAGATACTAAACGAGTATATGTCGAGGCCCAAGATTCGATAAATTTATAATTATTTATGAAAAAGCTTTTCACGTAAAAAGCAGAAATTAATCTGTTCTGATAGGAGCATCCAAAAATGGTGCTATCACTCTTAAAATATTTAAAACTATTATAGTTTTAGAACTCAGCATCCTGATTTTTAACTTCTTTTTTGGGGATTTATCACAAGTATTCCATTTTTAAAAATTATTCTAGGGATTTCTGAAGTTTTAAAAATAAAATAATGTATCTTAAATCTCTCGAAAATCTTCTGACTACATTTTTTGTCAGTTTGTGATATTGGTCCTTACCCAATGTTACAATATGATTACTTTTAAAGAGAACAATCAAAATTGCGTGTAATTTTCTCTTTTCGAAATATAATGTTAAAGATAATTCTAAAACAAAAATGCTGTTATTTGAAGGGTGGTAATTCAAATGTATATGAGAAAAATTTTTCTTAAATCCGGTTTTCTATAAATTTTTTATTTGCAATGGAAGGCCCTTAATAAACCCGATAAAAGTTCCACGGAAAATTTCGCAGGCTAGCGCTAACAAGAATTCAGTGTACTATTTGATATTAAAAAAGTTCACCTCAATAGCACGTGCTTTTAATTGACAAGGTAAGGATAGCCTCTAAAAATTATACTCTCATTGAACCTGTTAAACTTGAAAATAATAAAATTGTCTTGTTTATCTGAATAGTGTATTTCCGTAAAACATTCTGATACCAAAATTATTATTCTAGTCGCCGGAACATGGCTGTACTTTCGTCAATCGTAGGCTCCTAAATCGTAAACGCCGTCGATGTACATTTTTTCGGTAGTATTACTAATAACGTCAATAATGCAACTACGAATATATTAAAAGTTTAGATAATTATATTTTTTTACATTTCCAAGTAGTGAATTGTAAATTCGTTATGTGGTTGGACTTGAAGTAAACTGTTCCCAAGTTTCACAATATTCTTCCCATATTGAATCGAGAAAGATGAGATGGTTACGGAACCTTGTATTAATTTACCTTCAGATACAATAAGCTAACTTCAAAGAAATATTGTATTAAATTTGATCTGAAAAATATTACATCAAATAAAAATTTTAAGATAATACTTTTGTTTTCGATTGCTGTCGATTCACAATTACTTCCACACTTAATTTATTTGACTTAATATTCTTTAACCTTGCAAAGCTTCGTCTTTTTGAAGCAAACACCGACAAACAATTTATCTTGCTGGAAAAGATGTGGCCTATATTTCAATGTTTCACAGCGCTCTGTTCTTATCATTTTTATAAAATTCATTAACATCAATTTTTTAGGCTTTCAGCTTGCAAGTTTTGAAGGCACCTCCTAAAAAAACAAAAAAAATTCTTCTAGGGTCCAAATTTTTTGCTTGACTATTTCTGAAAGTCTTAAAAAGCGTTTTGACTGTTCAACGAAGCAATTATATAATTTATTTATTATATCTACAGGCTGAGGAATATTCTACCTTGTTTTTTAAAAATTATTTGTCCAAAGTGACTGTTTTACCGTCAAAATGTTGTAAACTCAGACTGTAAAATATTTAAATGATAACAATATTTTCTACAAAGTAGTCGCATTAAACTTACGTTAATCAGAAAGGGTACAATTGTCGCAGGGAGAATTGTGTATAGTATTTTCCTGTAAAAAGGTAGCTATGAAGAATAAGATCGAGTGTGTTGATAGTTCGCTAGGTAATTAAGTTTCTGAATCGCGAAAATTGCTTATTGCTCAATATCCGGTGAAATTATCGTCTAAACGATCCGTTAAACGGATGATTTTAAAAGTCACAAAATCATTTTCTTTTTAAATGTAAGATCGAAGAGAACAACAAGGTGAAAGTTTTTTCCATTTTCTTTATTTTTCATCCGGCAAGAATTTGAAATAATAAGTAAATAGAAATACTTGCAAACTGAAAAAAAAAACAAAATCGCCTACTTTTTAATAAAATTTAATTGCAAATTGAGGCAGATCGGTAACCCCGTTTTTTTTAATTAGCCGAGAAAAAGTATGGAAGGAACTGTGGAGTTGAAACAACTTTCAGGAAGACCTTTGTTCCTTAATATTAAAGGAAAATTTCTGATAATTAACAAATCGATTGATTCAAAATTGGTGGAAATATCAGCGCTTCAGAAGAAAGGTGGTGACGCCGCCAAGAACGAACAGTGACGAACGCGCTGCAGGTCGATCGTTGGTAGCGCACATTATCAATAAGTCGATTTGAAAATTGCCTAAAATCTCTCTTCATTAATGAGGAACTAATGTTTGAAAAAACGGGATTACGGACCTGTCTCAATTTGTAATTAAATATTATTAAACAATAGGCGATTTTCATTTTTTTTAGTTTTTAGGCATCGCTAAGTTATATTTCTTGTGCAAATCGAAGTTTCAAACAGTTTCAATAATATTTTTCCAACTTACGACGAATTAGGGTGAGTGACCCAGTGAATGAACACTTAAGGAAATCACTGATTATAACTAGTTCATTTAACGTTATAATAATTGATTATTCTTACAAAACTTTTGAAAATAGATTCTGAAGGGTTCAAATTTCATAATCCGATGAACAAATTTTGTTTTTACCAAAAAGCTTTATAAAAAATAATTGAATAGTGCAAAATTAACGAAAATTCCAGTGAATGAACACTAGCTGTGAGCCAATGAATCAACAGTAGAGCACAAGTGAATAAACATTATAATCACTACAAATTAGAATTAGGATTTAGGTATAAAATTACATAGGTACATTACAAAATGAGCAATTAAGTAATGTAAAATATTAGAAAGCGTTGCGAAATTCATAAAGTATATTATTTCAATAAAAACCACAAGACATTTAGATATGAAGAAAGAAGGAAATACAAAAGTTGAACACAGAACTAGATTAACTTTTCCTAATTTTTTATTGCAATATGTATTTTTTAAAGATTTCAATCATTTCTTTTAACCTTACAAAAAATACAACTTTTCGTTTAAAAATAGATAACTCTTATATAGTGACTACAACAGAAAACTGCGATTTTTAGGACACATAACATTTGTAATACAACACCTTACTATGTTGCTTCAGGTTAACTTAGCAAATACTAATATAAATCACAGTGTTGTAAAAATGTAAATTATTTCCAAATTTATAATTATATATTGACTAGTACGCAGTATTACCTAGCACGAATTAATGTTTTTATAGTTAAACAACGTTTTCTAAATGCAAAAAAAGGATTAAATTTTTTAACCACAAATTTTCCTTATCTTTAATTTAGTTCGTGTGTACTTTTTTGATGTTCTAACCACAAAAATATACATTTAAACTATAACTATTTATAGTTTATATTTATATTTATATTTATATTTATAGCTTCTATATTTATAGTCACATTAATTGAAACAAACTTATTTATATATAACAAAACAACATCCAGATCTCCGTCACCTGCTGTTCATTCACGGGACCTGCGGAGTGACAGTTTTGCTCCAATAAATGAACACAGCGTTCGTTCACTGGAACACGGGAAATTTAAAGGTCCAGCACGTGAACACTAATTTATTAATAAAAAAACGTACTTTTGCGAAAAAAACCTTGTGGGAAATTGAATAATAATATCTGACAACTGTAACAGCACAACTTTGATGCAAAAAAGGTCAACAATTTTTTTGTTAAAACAGTGTAAACAAGGAGTTGCTTAGGCACGTACCTTATAGTGGTCGACGACTTTCTCACCATCACTCACCATAATCGATGATGCTTGACATTGAAGAAATTTTTAAAATTATTTACAAGAATTTACTGCAATGAATTGTATATTAAACTCTTCAAAATTTCTTTAAGATTTCAAATATATAGAAACTCATAAAGACTTTAACTTTGAAAGGTTATATTTATATATTTTTCGTATTGGTGTTCATTCACTGGTGACTGTTGAGCCACTGGATCACTCACCCTATTTCTGAAAAATTATAAACTGAATTTAGGGAATATTTTGTTTCAGTTTTTCATGATAATTATTAATAATACTTGTGTGATAGAAAATATAGAAAATGGAATGAAGTTCCGCATCGCAATTCTCTACAATCCTACATTCAAAGAAGATTAATTTTCTGAATTTTAAAAGCTCGGTCGAACGAGACGCTTCGGTAACCGTGTTTGCAAGCTTGGCGAGTTATTCGATTCGGACGCTCAATTAGAAGAAGGTTATGAAAAAATAGTGAACCTAAAATAAAAGAAATTCTAATAAACGAGCGTAATTGTGTAATGTTTTTAAATTTATCGAAAACAACATGAATCATATATTGTCAAGCCTGTTAATTGTTTACAAATAGAAGATTGCGATACTTTCAGACTGTTTCCTACACTGTTAGAAATTTCTGTAGGAATTTTCAGAGAAGCATCACTAAAGCTTTATGCAGAAACCGTTTCTAAATTTTCCGAAACTGTAACAGAAATTTCAGTAACGGTAACTGCATGAAACTCCAGTCACATGTATGACAAAATTATTTTGCAGTTTAGGAATGTTCAGTTACTGTAACTGAAAATTCCTGGAGGATAATTTTTTTTTTTGGTTCATTATTTTAATATAAAACATGAAGTCTATATTTGTCCAAAAAATATAAATAGAAAGAAAATATAACTGAAGTTAAGACTAACCACTTCTCATGTATCTATGCTATATGTACACTCATTATATTGAAAATATAATCAAAGCCTATCTTTTATGATAAGAATTTCTTGACATTTAAGATATTGAGTATATTATATAACACAGTTATAAACACATAAACTTCTTCCGTATATAATCTTAATTGAATTTTTGTTTTTAAGACAACCATATATACTGCAAATTCATATTAAAATTAATGGACTGAACAATCATGTCTATATACATTACATGTTTAGAGAACTTTACTCACAAAATTTATACAAGATGTTATTTTATTTATTATCAATAATATTCGTGTGTAATTTTTTCACCGAAAATCGAATTTTCAACTAGAACATAGAAATTTTCAGCCTCAGAAATTCATTTTTAACTTAAATACGAATACTGCCTGAAAATTATTTCTTAAAAAAGTGGTTAAACCAAAATTTTCAACAAAAAAGTTGTATCTTTAGACAGAGAAAAGATTAACTTTCAAGCAAACAGTAGCATTTTCATACAAGAAAGACGAAATTTCGACTGAAACGGATGAATTTTTAAATAAAAAATCTGTTCGCCACGCGGGCACATTCTCATCGCGTGCGGCTCACTTCGCCCGCAAGTTTGACCGCGCCTAGGGTTCGCGAATGTTGGTTCTCGCGCTTTGCGCTTGATGATGTATTTAACTCGCGCTTTGCGCTCGATTCGCGCTACACTTTCAGTTATTATATTTGCAAACATTCTTGCGCAAACCTTCTTACATTAAGACTCAAAACATCCACTTCTGTAATTTCATGATTGTGAATTCTCTTTCGTCAAAAAAGCTTAGCTCGAGAGTTTGAGCGCACCTACGGCACGCGACTGATGGCAATCGCACTCAGCGCTTGGTCTTTGCATTTTTCCCGCATTCGTGCATAAACACTTCAAAATCAAAGGTCAACGGACCGATAGCTATAATTTTGGGATTTTAAACTCTCTTTTGTTAAAGGTGTTTCGGATGTAACCAACACATTCTCATCGCGTATATCGTGCTGCGCACTCGATTTTGTCTAACATGTCAACTTTTTTACATTATACACAAAAATTTTATATCAATTTTAATACATTTTTTATGTAACTTTGCCTGGGATTGCTTATTAAAAAATGCAAAATGTAGCGCAAATTGTATTTATCATGATTATTTTTATATTTGTTTTTTTTGTTGCTTCAAATTATATTCTAAGCTGCGCTTAAACATGTATCATCTCAATAAATGTATATCATCACAAGTTATTATAAGCATAAAAATTGAATCATACTCATTCTTATTTCCTTGTTTTTATAATTTTTTATATTTTTTATTATGTTTTTGTACGATTAAATAAAAACTACTGCGCATTTGAGTAGGGTATAATACAGGAACCTATATGGGGTCCTATATAGGATCCTATGGTTAATGATAAATTTATAGATCTTTTTAGGCGAACAACCTTTGTCTGTTAATTTTAGTTCATACCTTGTGTTATAAACTGGTAGTTCTTTCCAGGGTGCGCAATTTAAGCTTCATAATTTTTTTCGTATCTTGCATAAATTGACCAAAAAATGTAATTTTAGGATTTTTCATTATTTTTGGTACGATTAAATTTGGAAGGTTCAAGTTTTCGACCAAATTAAAAAAGTTGTTATCATAATCCTGTAGGGCTTTCAAAAAACAAAGTTTTTCTTTTCTTGACTTTTTTTCATATCATGCGTTGTTTGGTTTAAAATGTTCATTTTATTTGATTACTTTAGATTTTGAAAATGCTCTAAGTCTGATAATTTTCTTTTCATAGAAAAAAATCATAGGGATAAACTATTTGAGTTTCTGATTACTACAAACAACCGTCCCTAGAATTTTTAAATCTTGAAAAAATGTGGTTTCAAATATTGTTGGTACGATCAAATTTAGAATTTTTAACTTTTCGGCCAAATTAAAAAAGTTGTTATCATAATCTTGTAGGGATTTTAGAAAGCAACGTTTTTATTTTCCGGACGTTTTTTCGTATTATGCGTTATTTGGCTTAAAATGTTCATTTTATTTTTTTATTTTATTTTTTTCATTTGTCGAAAAATGTCATCAGAATAAATTGTTGGACTTTTTGAATACTATGAATAACCGTATAGAGAATTTTTGAATTTCGAAAAAACTGGTCTCAAAAATATTGAAAATGTTCCCACTTTTAAAATTTTTATCCAAAATGGCTGGCTAACGAACTTGATCTTTAGTTTAGGACACTAAACGAGTGTACCAAAGGGCAATCTAATGAAATAATTTTTTCAAAAGTTATCGTGTTCACAGAAGGACATACATACAATCAGACAGACATACAGACAGACTATTCGTAAAAACCAGTTTTTTGGATTCAAGGGATTCAAGTGATGCATGGATATCCAATTTAAATAAATTAACCCAAATTTATGATTAGCATAAGTTTTTATTTCAGTTGAATCCACAAGCTTTTGTCTCAGTCAAATATTTTTTTGATCAAAAGATTCATATTTTTGATTTGGTATCCTTCGTATTTTACATTGAAGGAAAAATTCCTTCTAAGAAAATGCAAACATTTCTAACGAATAACTTTACAAAATAATTATCTTATTATCAAAATGTTTATTTGTTATGAAAAATCTGATTTTGTCAATCAAAGAAAACATTTTCCGCGATTTAAAAGAATATATATTTATGTGAACAGAATATTTATTCATCTAATATTCATCTAAAGAAATGCTTCATTGGTATGAAAGCATCAAATCTTTGTATTAAATAAACATATATTTAATGCAATGAATAATCTTTTAAATTACATAATTATTTATTTTGTTTTAGGAAAACTGAACCGGATTGAAGTGTAGACAATTAAATTGATTCAAAGGCATTCTAAACAATTCAAAGATTCAAACTCATTACCTGAAAATAATATTTCTTCAAAGGAGTAATTAAATTTCAAAGAATCTAGTAATTTTTGGTCAAGGAAAACATTTTCTTGAACGTACGAAATATTTTTCACAACTGTTAACAAGGAACCTGATGGTGATCTTAGTTTTGACCTTGATGATGACCTTCATGGCTGTTTTCAGGTCAACCTTTACCTAAAAATGGAAACGCCCCTTAAGGTCGTATTGACTCAAGCAATGTTTTAATGGCTATAAGAACAGCATTATTAGAAAATATTCCATGACGGACGAACTTATGTAAGTATCACGCGTTAATGAGAGTCTGAAATTTGACATTGAACTAACCATGAAGGTCATTAAGGTTATCCCCAAGGTCAACATAAAAGTCACATTCATCGCATACAGATTCAGTTTTAGCGACCTCAAAAACCTCTGGGGTCATTTTTTATCGCTTATGCAAAAATCGACCTCATTTACCCGACCCGAGCGGCCGTGACCTTCGAACGCCCTCCAGCCCAGGGTCAAGGTCAAAGTTTAGACTCTCATTAACGCGCAATACTTAAATAAGTTTGTCCGCCATAGAATATTTTTCAATAATGCTGTTCTTATAATCATCAAAACATTGTTTGAGTTAAAATTACCTTAGGGTGACCTTTAAGGTCTTCCGGAACATATGATCTAAGAGCATATTTTAATGTAAAATTTTTCGTTCTTTCGATGGCCATTGGAAAAAAGGGTGTTTTCATTTTTAAAAAAGTCTAATTGGAAACAACAATGAAAATCATCCTCAAGGACAATATTAAGGTCACCATCATTTAAAATTGGTACTTAAACGACCCTGTCACCTTAACTAAGTACCCCCTAAAAACCCCAACAAAATGTCATGTTTTGCTATTCTTTAACTTCAATTATATTTTTTTATATTTAAAATAAATGTTGAAATAAACAATTCAAATTATTCTTTAAAGTGTCTATCCAAGAGTGGACAAAAAATTCAGCTACTCAAAATAACAATTTGGTTTTTTGTGGGGAGTCTTTTTCGCTGGGGGTCACAAAAACCCCAAAAAAGAATAGTTTTAAATACCGTACCTGTATTTAAACTATGATTTACTAAAATTAATGACAACTGATAGATATTTTAAGTTTCAAATAATGTTATCTCAGTATGGCAGATAAGGGAAAGGGAGTACCAACAGGAAAAGCCTCAATAGTAACTTAGTAACAATAGTAACTTCCCGATAGGCACGATGAAGAGTCTTTGCGCAGCGAAACCCGCTGATTACACCTTTCGAATTAAAAGTCAGAAGTGAATCATTATTTTCAATTGTTTAAATTTCTAATAATATCTTAAACAAAAAATATTTCTCTTGTAATCCACTAACTGTGTAATGAATTCTAGAAAGTACTAACTTTATGATTGCAAGAAGAAAATTTAAATAAAAGGAAATCGTTTAATCAATTTCAAAATGTCTTCAACAACAAATATTGCTTTAGAAGTTCATTAACTGTGGCGTTAATTCTATAAAATCGTCATAGAAAGGGAAAACTAGAACTAAAAAAATAACTGTTTAAATAAGTTCAAATTCTCAAAAATACTTGCTAACTTGTCATTTTGCAAAATACAGAAAAAAAACGTGTCCATATAATTAACAAAAATGTACGCGTTTTGTGCAAATCTCACTTCGCTCGCAAGTTTGAGCACGCCTTGGGCGCGCGACTGTTGTTTCTCGGACTTCGTGCTTGACAATATATTTATCTCATGCTTCCCGCTCGATAATGTATTTACCTCGCGCTACGCGCTCGGTTTGTCTATTTTTCCAACATTCGAGGGAAAGCTTTTTAAAATTAATCGTTAACAAATTGACAACTGTAAGCTGGTAATTATAAATTCTCTTTTGTTTAAGTGCCTTTGGTTTTAACGAAGACATTCTGATCACTTATCTCGTGCTTCGCATTCGATTTTGTCTAGAATGTTAACTTTTCTAGACTATGTGCAACACTATAATATCAAATGTAAATTATGTTTATTTCTACACCTGAGGCTGGTAATATTTATCTAGAAAAAGTGTAAAGTTGTGGTAGCTAATTGTAATGTGGGGGGGGGGGGGGGATATTAAGCGACCCTGTGGCGCTCAAGCTATAAAGAATATCGCATAGTAAATAGTGTTCTGCTTTGTTATGCCCGAGTGCTCCTCACCCACTCTGCCATTCGATAGCCTCCCTAGCAGGCCGCAGGAGAGAATACGGTCAGACTAGGGTGGACGGAGCGATCCTTCTGAGGTCAGCAGGTAGGTGCACAGATTCGAAGTACCATGCAAGTTTGTTATGTAAGTGTATATATGTGCGTGTTCATTACTCGAAATTTTTCAGCGATCACCGGCAAATAGTCCCCCTGAGGTACCTCAATCGCAAGGAGATGACTGACTCATTTTCCAGTCTTCTAAAAAATGAGAGGACCTACAGTTTGGGGGGGTTTCCGAACCATTGGAGCCGCAATTAAAGTACATTGAAAAAGTTTCATTGGTACCGGCATTCAAAAAATTTTGTTTATCAGATCTCAAAAAAACACGTAGTTACATTTTAGTCTAGCGAATTACATTAATTTTTATTGTCAAAAATAATCGGTTGGAATGAGGGGGTTAAAGTAACTTATAGGGAACTAGAAGTTATTTTTTCTAGTAACGTGACTATAAGGATTTACTTTTTTTTGTTAAGTACAGTAACGGTAACGAGAGATTCAGAGGGAAAGTAACTTGTTGAACTCGGATTATAATACGAAGATATTTACATCTTGTAATAGTTTTCTAGCTATTTAGGATTATTTACTATCATTTATTAATTACCTACTGTAGTGCATTGAGCTTAAATTAAATTTATTGCAATATTTACTACAAGGCAAATGAAAAAATTAATTTCTTAATATATCTTTACATTGAGTTTGTTTCCACAAATGCATTTAATTACATCTAGTAAAATTCTTGCATCACAGAGGTTTTTGGTAGGATTTCCGGCTCTTTATGCAATTTATTGTAACTAAAATACATGCAAATACTGTTAAATTACAAAAAGAATAAAGCGGATATTAAAAAAATTAAAGCCGTGATAGACATAACGTTAGATCAACAAAACTCTAATTTTCGAAATCATAATTCAAACTGCGAGGAGCTGCGTCGATATAATTGACCAAATAAACTAGTTGTTTATTCATTGAAAATACGGTACAGAATAGAGTTTCATTGAGCAGAAATCTATTTTCAAAGATTGAATGTTATATATAAAAAGCCTAAAATTGTAAGAATTTTAAATTAGACTTTATTCTATTTTAGAGTTGTGAACATTTTAGCATAAAAGAATTATGTTTCACATGCTTAGGAGTTTATAGGTGTTGATTGCCTTTTTTGGTAAATATCCTAATTTTTAAAGCTTGAATTACTCATTAATTAAATTGCTGATGTTACTGCTGAGCAGCAAATTCTTGAGTATTCTAACGATAACAAGATACCTAAAAAAATTAAATAACCCAACTCTATTTCGTGGGATAGTTGTGCTGGTTGATTCTAAGAAGCTCCTTCATGTGGACTTCTATCCAGGACATGGCTTGTCGCCCTGCAAACTTATTTTTGTAAGAGCAAACAGCAATAGACACCTTTTTGATTCAGGAATCCAAGATAATGAAGAAACGGTGTTAATATAATTAAGCAACTTTGTATTTTGAATTTGTAGTTTTGGCAAGACATTATTAAAACATTTTGATTTTTAAATAAAAAAAACTTGCCAAATATTTTAACACAGCACTACATTTTTCTTTGATATAATAGATTTACTGAGAGCAGATGAGTTAAAAAATATATATTTGGTAAAATCATTTCTATATCAAACTTCGGGCGTGACGTTTGAATTGTGATAATTTTATTTTTTTTACATTTTCAAGTAGTGAATTGTGAATTTGTTATGTTGATGGAGGTGGCGTGGAATGTCTCCAAGTTTCACAATATTTTCTTCTTATTCCATCGAGAAAGTTGGGAGTGTTAAAGAAGCTTGTACTAATTTATGGTCAGATAGTAAAAGCTACCTTCTTAAAAATATGGTATTACGTTTTATGTGAAAAAATTACGAATTGAAAATGTTAATAGAATACTTATTTTCAGTTGCTTTCTATATAAAGTTACCTCCACAATTAATCTACTTTACGCAAAATTATTTAGTCATCAAAAATGTATCTGCTTAAAAAGTAAATAAGGGACGGTGAAATTTATCATTTGTTTAAATCATTACATTTCTTATTTTTGAAGCAAATACGTTATCTATCTTGCTAGAGATGACGCAGCCTATATTGAAAGTTTCACACTTTTCTCTTCGTATCATTTTAATAAACTTCCTTATTACATATTTAATATATAGTTTTTGTTGATTGTATATAATAAATTACCTTTATTTAGATCACCAAGGATAAAAAATCCAATCATTAAATGTTCTGATTTGTTATTTAAATTTCAGCGCTTTAATTACAAAAATAAGGCACCTCTAATACCATATTCCACTTCAAGGATATGATTATTAACTATTTATTTAAAAATGATAATTTTTTTCATTTGGCAGAAAAGAAACCAGTAGAACAGCAAATTTTGAAATTAATTCGAAAATATTTAAAATTAACGAAAAAATATTAAAAAATATTGGAAATTTGTTTCGCGCAGTGAATTCACATTTTTCTATTTTCTTCTTATTTTGTTAAGAATTACAAAAAATCGTTTGTATTCTTAATGAAAGAGAAACAGCAGCTTCATTTCAAATTCATACTTTAAAGGTTTTTTTTTACTTCTTCAGAATGAATTTTTTGCATTCGATGCTCAAAAAGAAACAGGAAATTCAGTTTGATCCTCAAATATGAGTGTTAATTAGTAGAAAAACTTCTGAGACGAACTTTTAAGCCTATAATTGAGAACTTTTATAACTAAAATATTAATCTTCATTTCCAATTGATAGAATCCTTACCTTATTCAAAGTAATCGTACAAACATTAATTATTCACAAGAAATTTTTGTCGTTACTTTGAAAATGTTGGTGTGCAAATTTGTATTTGCGGTTATGTTACTGAGTGGGAACTCGGCTGTAATATGATTTTCCGTTTCTAAACACAGGAAAATAAGATTATGCAACTTTTTTCAAAATTACCTCTATGTTTGTAGTAAGCACCTTATTGTAATATTATTATTTTTAATGTATTAAATCACGAAAATGTATAAAATGACCGAGAATTGAATTGCCCAACTTTTTGACAGTGGCCAAGAAATTCTACAAAGTTAAATTCTACTAATATCAGTTAGAGAAATGTGACCCAGTTAAAGTTAAAAACCGTTACTTCTTAGATGGTTGAAAATCTATTGATTGCGTATCAAAAATGTATTCATTTATTTAGGACTGTATATATTAATTAGAAGAAGGTTATAAATATATTTAGTATATATAAATAGGTTAGAACAGGTCGTATAGCTGAGATTACTTGATACAACACCTTTCGCAATTCATGCAGCTTGAATTTGCGCTTCCCGGTAACGGATCATTTTCCAGATCATCAACGATCTCTGATGAGTGATTGCGTCAATATGATTCCGTTTGAATTAGCTATTCTGAGCCATTTTTCTGAAGCTTTGTGTGAAGGAATTCTTGAGAAAGCTGTCCTCTCGAGATGAAGCTTGCAGGGTGTACGTAATGTGGAGTGATGTTTGTCTTCCCTCGTTGAGCGTGCATAAATGCACGCGTCATAAGGCATTTCACTCGCCTCTACAACCAATAGAGTTGAAGTTCATCTGCACGTGAGACCTGAAAAGCTCTTGGAATTTTCTACTGATTCAGAAGATGTAAGTGTTTCTGATATTGCCATCGCGGTGATAATATTTCAGGGGGTAAAAGGTCGTCCCTCTTTGTTGCAGCTTTTTACAAGTGTTGCATTTTGATTCTTGCAGGAATAATATGTATCTGGTACTAAAAGTCCCAGAGGATCGAAGATCATGGATATTTTCGATAGCATTAGGATTTTCGAAAGGAGCTTCTGGCCAGGCACTGAATCTACTTAAAAAAATAATTATGTCTTCCTGTGAATTTCAAGACACCCCCAAGGCCTTAGTTGCATGATCAAGAACCAGTTGTAGGCTGACGTAAGAACGACATCTATACATAAATCATTTTCTAATGCCTCTGCTGCAATTTGAAATAAGGACCCTACATATTCTGCCAATTTTTTAAGCATCAAATAGCCAAAAAGGTGGCTGCAGAAGTCACATACCTATAGATCACGGTCTTTAATTGTAGAGTTCATAGTAGTTCATCGGTGTTATATCGGCAAAGGATCTTCTAGTATTCCCTCTCTTCCCGATGAAGCATAAATTGGCGTAGATCTTTGGGATGTCTTCACCCAAAATGCTTCACACAAATGCGAAAAATAAGGATGAATATTCCGTCCTAGATACTTATCCCCACCATTAGAATGTCATTTGAAGAGATTCCTGCGGTTCTTTTTGTCAAAGCATCAAACACCACTCTTATTTTCGTAGTGAGGCTCGATTGATGATAACTTTGTTGCAAATCCTACTTTTTTGTAAGTCTTATTTCCAAAGTAAATTATCTTCGTCGCGTCACGTCGTAATAGTTCCCTAATGGTTAATTCCAGTTTGAAATGACCTTGCCTGTTACTATCCAACCGAATTTAGTGATTTGCAAGGCTACGATCAGAGCTTTCACTTCTGCAATATACTCGATTTTTTGATTTGATAATCTCATATGTTTTGGGATTTCAAGGATATTTTTATCGATAGGAGAGGCTTAAGTATAGTTATTTATGATAGGAAGCACCAAAAAGGAAAATTTTGTTTTATAGTTGAACGACCTAGCCTGAATGTTCGCGACTAACCAAACAGTATTTGACACGCCTACGTTATAAACTGTCTCGATCGAAGATTCCAAATTAGTTCTTTCTAGTTATGAATACTTTGCCAATTTTTCTGTCATTTAATTGGTCTGTCATTCACTGTCCAAAATAATACTGCATTCACGACTACGACACTTGTTATCAGGCATGTCTGCTATCGTGGTTGACAATTTAATCACTTATATTTTTTTTCACTTATATTTTTAGCGATTTTCGTTTTTTCACTCGTCGACATATTCAAAAATTCTGGACATGAGTTTAGATAATGATCGTCTTTACAAAGTAAACATGAAATACTTGAGTGTGCATTCAATAATGTTCGTGATGGGTGATATTTATTTATAGCACAGAACACTTTATAATGAGACTCACAATAATCTTTTGATTGATTTATAGAATGTGAAGTTATTAATAATCATACAGATGAGTAAAGTATTGCAAGAGTCGGTAGGCTGTCCGAGAACCTTAAACGCACGCACATGCTGGAGAGCAAATTACGTAAGCCTGATGATGAATCTTTACATACTGCTGTTAATTTAAATGAAACTTGCGTACAATTTTTCATAATAATTCTTTCGTTGTCATATCGCTCTTTAAGAAGTTTCGAGGCTAGATCGTAATTAACTTCAGAAATTTCTAAGTTATCAATTACGCGCGCCGCAATTACATTTGAAGTAACTTCTCAACAACCGAATCTTTTAAATATTGAAATTAAATTCATCATCATCAATGATTGTGGTAAAAGAACCTCGGATGTTGAGCCACTCATCATATACACCTGAAAAAGTAGGAAGATGGAACTCTGTTATATTCGCTATACAAATTAATTACAAAATCGTTTGAAAATTATTTTTATTAGTCAGATGGACGAACTGCGAATGCTATTCATCATTATCATTTTTATTGCTATTGATGAATATTCAAAATTATTGTCTCTAAATTCTGTTCTTTCCTCCTCGCGATTTGGATCTGGAGACAATAATTCCATGATGGTTTAAGCATTGCACATTTCAACATTTGTTAATACATTTTTTTAATGTTGTTAATGGAGATTTACAGAAAATTCTAACCTGTTTCGGTTTTTCAATCTCAGCTATCGTATTCTGTGAATATTACTTGAACGAATATAAAAACAAATGAAAGGTTTTGTTTTCATATTCTTACTTGATTGGCGACAATACACAATGTTTTCGCAGACAACACCGATAGTTTTTGGAGCATCATCTCTCGATGATATTCTTTGTACTGCGACGACCACATTTTTTCTATTTGATTGCCTGGATGCAATCAACACTCAATTGTGTATTGTTTCTCTTGGCTCGTGAAGTTGTTCACAATAAAAAAATCTTACAGTTAAAAGTGGATCAAGGTGACAGTGAATTATTCAGAAATTAAAATCGTAACTGAAATTAGATATTTATTCAGAAAGATACGAGAGTCCGTTTACATTCAAAAGATGCATTGAAGGTTGCAGGTCGCGAGAGTACTCTCGTAATTTTGATACTTCCTATGTCTCTAAGTTATAGCCTTCATAATGCCTGAAAGATTTGAAAAATTTCTGTCCTATCTGCTCCTCCAGATGATGATTTTTGGAATGCTTTCCATTTTTAAGCCTATTATAACAAGCCCGACTTGAAAATCTTTCAATAGATAAAGCTAGTCATTTCCTGTCAATTTTGGGTCGCTGAATCAAAATCCCGGCTCAGAAATGCTCTATCACATCAAGATTTTTAAATATTCTAACCTAAATCTACAAAAAAACGTGATTTTTTCCTACATTCGTGGTTAAGTATTACTCTTTTCATTTCAAAAACCATTGAGTTAACTAAAAATATTTATTTTCTTCCCGAAGCTATTCAATTTTAAACATTTTAAATATTACGAATTTCACAGGCCCGGAAATACACAAGTGTTTTTGCTACAGTTTAAGGGTTTCAGGTTTGTGGATTTGGAATTTGTGGGTATGAGGTTTCTGTGTTTGGAATTCGTGGATTTGGAATTTGTGGGCTTGGGGATTGTGGTTTTGGGATTTGTGGGTTTTAGGCTCGAAAAAATACACAAAAATAGTATAATCAGAACTATAGCACAGGCACCTGTGTATTTTCAGGCCTGTAGAATTCTAAATATTTGAAGTATTTAAAATTAAATATATTGGCGAAGAAAAAAGATATTTTAGCAAAGTGAACGGCATTTGACAGGAAAAAGTAATACTTTAAAACGGTCTATGAAGTTTTTTTTAAACAAAAGAAGGAGCGACAGTGCATTAACTCAAATATAAACAAAAATCACGTTTTTTGAACTAATATGCTAAAATATTAAAAAATTATGATGTGATAAATCATTTCTGAGTCCGAATTTGGATTCAGTAAACCAATTATAACCGGATATGACTAGCCTCATCTATTGAACAATTTTCAAGTCGGATTGCGTAATTTTTTGATACAGAAAAACGCTGGAGTTAAATTATTTTTAACTGAAATGTAAATATTCTTAAGATGAGAATTTTCATTTTCAGATTTGCTAGCTTCAGTATGGAAAGTTTTATCATTTTGAGATCGATATTTGACTGGTTTTTAAATTCGTTGAGTGCTAGGCCAAATTTCCATCCACCTCATCACCTGTCAAAACAACTTAAAGCACTGCGTTGTTTGGCTTAAAAAAATTATAGAAACAAGAAAATTAACTCCAATAATATTTAACTTATGTTTAATTTTTATATATTTATTATTGAAACTCAGTGATTCAAAATAAAATTAGCCGCTCGTTTAACAATATGAAAATCTTAGGTCAGATATGATGTCATGATATTCAAACTTAAACCGAGATTTAATGATCAAGTGATGTGAAAAATCAATAAATATAACATTTTGCAATTAACTCAAAGAGAATTTATAATTCACCAATAGAAGTATGCAACATTAAGAAAAATATGAATCCAGTGGATCGGTTTGTTACTTTTTCGAATTGGGTTGACCTGGTCTGGTTTTGGGTTCGCAGCATTGCCTGATTCAATAGTGGATAACTAATTATTATTACACCATTAAGCCATTTCACTTTTGGGATAGGCGTGAGCTTTGTAAAAAACAAGGTTATTCAGATTAGGTACAGGTATTAAAAAAGTTTTATAAAAAATGGTGTTACAGGTTGGCCTAGATAATTTTTTAATAACTAACTAAAAGTTGACTTTTTTCTTATAACCAAAACGCACATATCTCAGGGCCTTTTTAGGGTATACAGATGATGCAAAAATGTATAAACAGCATAATGTTTTCACTTCAGTTAAACTGACACGCATCTATCTGAGGCAAATATTTCTTTGATTACATAATTTTTCTTAACCCCAAAGACTTGATTCAAGTATGGACAATTTAATTGACACAAAGGCGTCTTAAAAAAAATTCAAAGAATTAAACTTATAACATAAAATAAATATTTCTTTGAAGGAATAATTCGATTTTAATGAATGTAGACATTTTAAGTAGAGGAAATCAATTTCTGAAATGTACGAATGTTTATCTTAACCAAGAAAATGTGTTAGACTTAATGTGAACTATACATTCATATAAGAAAACGAATATCACATTTCGATGGTTTCTACGAAGAATAGGCTATCTTTTCATTACCGTTGAGAATTAGGTTAACTTTATTTTGTATGAAATTTAGTAAAAACGTAGAAGTGTTAAAAGAAATGAAAATGTTTTAAAATCTCTTGTCTTAAAAGTTATGTGAACCTACATAACGTTACAAACGGCAATAAAAAAAGCTGGAGTTTTGAATTCGTAAGAAATGTTTCGAAAAATAATAGGTAATTTATTCTTCTTGAAAACTTAGCTAAATTAAGTTAGCCTAATTCTTAACAGTAACGAAAAGATAGCCTTTTCTTCGGTGAACCCATCGATTCAATATGAACGTATACATTGAATTTTATTATTATATGTGTGCAATCATACTGCTTTCTAAAAAATACATATATTTACCTTTAATGTTCAAAAAATATTCGCTGATTTCCCACACAATGTACGTCATGCATTCTGTATGAAATCAGTAAATATTTTTTCTAACAGGGAAGCTAATTATATAAATTATTTAAAAGACAGTTGAATTTTCCCCAAAAAATGTTTACTATATGGCAACAAAAATTACTTTTCTACCATAAAAAATGACTTTTTAATCCAAAAGGCCGAATTTTCATAAGCAGCCCGAATAAAAATGCTTCGACTCGAGTTCGACTTCAATTGCCCCCAATGAAGACCTGCTGAAGTCGAAAAGGTCGACTTGAGCATGTCTCAGTTTTGAGACGGAGCGGGATTTTAATTTATGTCTTGGGGACAAGTTTTTATGTCTTGAAGGCAAACATTTATCCCTTGACTCGTATTTTTATGACTCCAACACGTGCGGTTTATAACATCGAGCTTATACCTGCCATAACAAAAAGGTTATTTCTAACAGTCATTAAAGCTAATCTATGTTTATGCTTAAACAATCTTGTATATTTTTATACAATATACATATTAGGTCAACTTATTTACGGAATGTTATTTTTATTATACTTGTTTGACGATGATACCGAAAATGTTGTTTGTTTTTACGTATTTCTAACAGCTTAGGAGATCCTTCTAGAAAGTTACAATTTTTAATTTTTTGAAGAAAATTTTTGAGGGTGATACTTGCTTAGACCCACCGATTCTGAATTTATACATTAAAAATAACTAATTTAATAATTACAATTTTTTCATTCATCAATTTTACCTGTCGTGGCCATAAGAGTAAGACGAAGGCCTATGTCTCGAATCAGTTTTGAGAAGCAGCCAGACATCGATGTCTTTGAGACGAACTCAAGACATAACCAAGTCGAACTCAAGTCGAAGCATTTTTACTCGGGTTTAAACTCTAGTTTAAATAAACTAGAAAATAATGCTGTTTATATTTACTTAACATTTGATGGCAATCGTTTTGGCAGATTCGTGTACCCAATGGCCGAGGTTGGAATTCGATATTTTTTACTTTCCAGGAGGAAAAATTTAACTGTTTTGAGTTTGTCCAAATCTATCTGCTATATATGTTTCATGAAAAGCAACCAGTTTCCCATTTTACGTCTCTAAGTCAAGTTTCATTACACAGTAATACAAGATTTCCACTTTTACAGTTAATTGTAATTTATGTTTACCTTAATTTAAGTTAATAAAATAATTTTACCAATAGAATACTCTCAAATACCGAACATCTCTCTGAAGTATACAGTACTATATAAGTAGGTGGTTTCTTTTTAGCCACCAGCTAACTTCATTTCATTTTTATTTTCTAATTACTATTTAATGAAATAATTAAATGATAATAATTTTTAATAATCATAAAGATATTAGAGAAATAAATTTTTGGTCCATGCAGTTAGTACATTGTTTTCCCATCGGCTTTCACCAAAGTGAAGTTACCTGATATTCGAAGTGAATATACCTAATGGCAACTGATAGGTATTTTAATTTTCGAATGATTTTATTTCAGTTTGACAGAGAAGGGAAAGGGCACATTACGTCGACGAGTTTTAAAGGTGAAAAATATATAGGGCCACCATTAGACATTACTACATAAATATGGTTCACGGGTCGCCTATTAGCAGTGATACGTAAATAATATTTAGAGGGGTCGTACACTTGAAAATTTTCAGCTGCAAGATATGGATTTTGACGATCAGTTCCAAATCGCATTATAGCGTGCACTGGACCTTTAGCACCAGGAGGAAAAGCCTTAAAAATAACTTTCCGATAGCCGTCATGGAGAATCTTTGCCCAGTAAAAACCGCTATATTGATTGTTCTGAGCCTCCTTTTCCGTTTCTATATACGCGTGAAGGTAAAGCTTAGTTTTCATCCAATTTGCTGTCTCGCCAGTGAGCAGCGGAGTGATCTTTCCACGCACAAATGACCCATCTCCCATTTGTATTATAAGGTCATTTGCAGCCAAATCTCGAAATCCAAATCTACCTAATTTTGTAACAAAAGATTCGCATGAATGAAAATTTTATGTACTGGTGTAACTTAGATATCTAAAAATTTTGAAAACCAATAGGTAACTTTTTTTTAGGTTTTTAAACGCATTCCGATGAAATCACTAGAGTGATTCAAAATTTTTTCTTCTTCTAGAGAGCGAGACACTGTACGCGGAAAATGCCCAAAAACTACAGATGGGCAACAACCCGAGTAAAAATGCTTCGACTTGAGTTCGACCTGGTTATGTCTTGAGTTAATCTTCAAGATATCGATGCCTGGCTGCGTATCAAAACTGAGTCAAGACATAGACCTTCGTCTTACTTTTATGGGCACGGTAGGCAAAACGGCGTTTACTTGTCTTAAGTCGAGCCTTGCCTTGGCTAAGACGAAGTTCACTTGACTCAAGACGAGTCTTCTCTTGGTTGAGATTATCGCACCTTTTCTGGCTTATAAATGAGATTGAAATTGATGAATGAAAAATTTGTAATTATGAAATTAGTTATTTTTAATTAAAAAATTCAGAATCGCTGGGTCTGAACGAGCAGAACCCTTAAAAATTTTCTTCAAAAAAATAAAAATTGTAACGTTCTAAAAGGATCTCCTAAGTTGTTAGATATAAGTATTGTTTAACCATTAACAAAGATTAACATTTATGACTGTTAGAATTACCCTTTTTGTTAGGGCAGGTATACACTCGAAGTTATAAACCGCACGTATTGGAGTCATAAAAATACGACTCAAGAGATAAATGTTTGTCTTTGAGGCATAAAAACTTGTCTCCAAGACATAAATTGAAGTATGGCTCCGTCTCAAAACTTAGAAATGCTCAAGTCGACCTTTTCGACTTCAGCATGTCTTGATTGGGGGCAATTCAAGTCGAACTCAAGTCGAAACATTTTTATTTGGGAACACTTCAAATTAATACTATAGAGGGACTTTTCTGGAGTTCTTAGAATTAATTTCTTGTATTCAATGAGTTACAGATTTTTCTGAATTGTTTGATAAATTTTCAATTAATTAGAAAATTATTCTTTGTTAACAAATTTACATAAATTTGATACACAAAACCCCTACACATTCATTTCTACATACTTACTTTGAAAATTGGACACCTCAAACATTAAAGTATACACAAATAAACTCTTCACATTAAACTCTGCACATTTAACCCAACATGTTATATACTTTCAAGATATAAATTGTCCTGATAAAAAGGCTTACAAATTAAAATGGGCACATTATTTTCTACACATTAACCTCTACACAAAAAAGTGATGCACATTAGGCTCTACACTTTTACGTTTAGACGATATTATGTCTGCAAATTTAACCCTGCCAGTTTTTGGGCTTAAAGCTAATATTAATGGGTGGATAAACATCTTTTTTAATTTACTTATTTATTCTTCAATCCTTTCAATTGATGTAGCCCACTATAATGGATAATAACACCTTCCTAGAATTGTGTTTTAATACCTGGAGAATCGGGATTTTTGTAAGTGGTAAAAAAGCCTTCCCAGTGGGCACAAAATTTGGCGAATTCTTTACGACATCGTTACAATATATTTACGATATCTTTACGACATCCTATGTCCATGTCGTTAAGGTGTCCTTACGATATCGTAAATAAGTCGTATAATCTGACGATGTCTTTACGGTATCGCAAAGACACCGAAACGACATGGACATAGGATGTCGCAAACTTGTCGTAAAGATGTAACGGTGTCGTAAAGACGTCACTAAATTTTGGGCCCACTGGGTACTCTAAACGTATCTGCATTAAAGATTCATAATTATATAATAAATTAGAAAAAGCCCAAGGTATATTTCTTAAACTTCTGATGATATCAAATCTATGCTATAGATGAAAAAAACAGAATTTTTGGGGAAGTGTGATTTATGGGGTTTCATTTGCAAAGAACAGACATAAAATCGATGCAGCGCAACATACATCGATCAATTCGGGGAACGCAAAGCTGTGTTGTCCCTTTTTTTTAGATAATTCAACTTGTTGTCTTGCATAAGAGATACTTGTTAAAAGTAACAATAAGGGTAAGTCTTTTTTGTATTGTTTCACGGGCCATGAACTCGATCAATGTCTTTGAAATGGTTGAGTGCGACAAGGATATTTAAATCATCTGGTGCATGCTAGATTACGGAACTCCACCTACCGTACTGGTCATTGTCTGCCCTTTGAAATGTGTAATTAAAGACAAGTCTGTGAAAAAGAGTATTTAAAATTGAGAGGATACTCTGCGCGAAAAGTTCCTGTGTATTACTAAAACTACTTTTGATTTCATCTGTATAGGAACAGCGGAGGATTCTAAACCATTTTCCTGTATATTTTCGCGCTCAATAACCTGTACAAAAACAATTGACGTTTACGGTACAGGAGCATGGCGAAGGAAACTGTTTATGATCCTGTAAAGTAACTCCTAGCAAAAATGGAACCTTCGGAAAGATTATGTATACGCTCCTTTGTGAAGTAGTAAATTCAGACTGGGTTTTTGTACAAGTGCATGCTTCACAAAGAAAATTAAAGAACCGACTTCTGTATACAGAAACATGTATAGAATCCTTTAATCAATTCAAGTCAAACCACAATTAAAAATCATATCGCTTACATCACTTACGAGAGTAGACCTAAGCTGTTAGAAGACTTTAGTATATTAGTTTTTACGCAGGTTTATGTATAGCGCCATCAACAATTTTCTGTACAGGAGACTGTGCCTCAATTCACTTCGTAAAGGAACCTATACAGGCACTTTTAATGGTTTCTTGGCAAACATGTTGCTTTAAAGGATTATCTGCAGTTTCTTTCGCTCAATCCCTACACAGGAAACGTCAAAATATTCTTTTGGGGTTTGTGTGCGTAAAACTGTACATAAACATATTAAGAATCCTCCGAGGTCCTTAAAGAGGAATCTTCCATTGGGATAACACATGATATTATAATGTATTATATGATCTTCAAGAAGAAATCTAAAGGGACCAGCCCTAGTAGCTTAGGTGGTAGAACGCCTGCCTTCCTATCAGTTAGACGAGAATTCTGATGCGGAACTTAGTTCTTTTTTCTACCATAGCTCTAAAGTTTTGGATTCTAGTTGAACCTTAACGATAGGTTTCTTCAGAAGAGTTGAGTGATCGCCTGACTCAAGGCAATCTATACCAATTAGCTGTAATTGCTTGGGGGTCGGGTCGCCGGCTAATTGTAAGAGAAATCAGGACTGATTGGGTTTGATAACTGTAATTTTTATATAAAAAACCTTAGACTTAAAATGGTTACATTTCAATATTTCATTAGCATTTCTATGGCCTTGAATTGGATTTCTGCGCAAATATTTCCACGCTGAGCTATCGCAGTATGTACTCCTATAATCAAAAAGTAAGGTGAAATTTGCATTTATATTTCGCGGAATTACCGAAATCGATAAATCTGTTGTTTTTTACATATCAGGAGGGCTGTCTTTGACATATGCTTTAAAGTTCAGATCGAAATATTCTATAGTGTTTGAAATACGCCTGGTTTTACACAATAATATATGTGCATTCGACGATTTTCATTCTGAATTTGTTGAACCAAGAATGTGAATTACATATTGTTTGCGGAATCAATTGCAGAGAAAGAGTGCCTTGGACGACAATCAACCTCTACCAACGAAAGTCACATAAAACAAAACAAAGATTTGGTGCTCAAAAACCGTCAATTACCAATAACAGACTTTGTCGAATTTCGATTGTTACTCTTGGTTTTCGCACTAGGATAATGCGCCATCTCACACTACATTGGTTGTTAGAGATTATTTCGCAAAAAACTCGACCCATATCGTTCCGTTACTATCGTATTCGCCTGATTTAACACAGTGTGATTTCTGGCTCTTTCCAAAATTCAAAAGACCACTCCAGGAATACCGTTTTAAGTGCGATTGAAGTGATTCAACGTAAATCACTGCATTCTCTGAAGACTACAACAGAAAGCGAATATTTGACTGCTTACTATTTTCCATAAAGAATCCAGGAAAAATTGGCGTGAGTGTATTGTATCGGAGAGGGATTACTTTAAAGAAGACCAAATTTATTTGGTAGAATAAATATAGATTTGATTTAAAAAATGCGATGTCACTTCATCTTTATTCACAGTAGTACGAGGGTGGATTGATAAGTTTCCGGCCTGACCAAGAAAAACAACGTTTTTAAGAATTTTTTTTTTTTATTTCTCAACATAATCTCTTCCAAGGCTGATAC
>NC_046663.1:57504563-57508848 GCF_010883055.1 Belonocnema kinseyi
AGCTATCTAAGGATGGTACTATAGAACGCCACCTCAAGGTAGGCCTAGTGGCGCCATCTCTTGGTCAGGCCGGAAACTTATCAATCCACCCTCGTATTGTCAATCACACCTACTCGCCTGAGACACTCTTTCCCTTTTTCTGGCATTAACTTGATTTTTTATTATTAGCTATGGACTAAGTCAGGTGCCTGATAAGATTTACATTTTATCAATTTAGTACGCTGTTTCGCATCTCTTTTAAGATGTATCAGTCACAAAATTGGGTATAAATGTACAGTTTAGTGTTCGTGTTTCACTACTGTTGCTTGTACACATCGACTTCAAGCGCTTAAGTTGATTAACTTATTTGGATGCATGTTTAGGCTACAATAAATAAAAAGAAAATCTCAGACTTATTTTGGTCACAGTTTATTCTATCAAGGGCATTTTCAGTTTTTGTGTCTTGAGTTTATGACTAAGGTTTATGGCGGGTTTTAAAGACAAGTCTGGGTGGACTTGTCTCAAGGCAAGAAGTTTTATTGTAAGTCTCAAGATCAGTCGAGGTGGACTTGTGTTAAGACGAAAATTTTATGGTTTGAGAAGTGAACAACATTTTTTGCAAAGAAAGTTAGATTCCAGGGTCGAAACCTATCAGTCTAGAGAACTAAAGGCATATACAATAGATTTGCCGCCCAAAGAACTTAATTATTACAGTAAAACAAAATTATAAATGCATAGAAAATAAATGCCTTTTGTTGTCGGTATCCTGGAATTCATCTTGAAAATGAAAAATTTCGACTTGAGATCAAACATACAGTCTCGCTCGGGGCCAGGGACGAGACTTACAGAAACGTCTTAGCTATATCTCAACTATGTTTTATATAAATACGTATCCAAGACAAATTTGCAACGATTATTAGTACCATTTTCCGTGATTAATTTTACAATTGAATTGCAATAAACCGAAGCATTTTTAAAATAGTCATTGTTCTCAGTTCAACCAATTCGTATAAATCTGCCAATGCGAGTCTTAATTTGAGCAGGCCAAAATGCATTAGAAAAATATAGCGTCACTAAATGTACAAAATGTTTTTTTTTCACGTTGTACACTAGTGTAGCAGGCCTATAACATATGACATTAAATATGTAAACCAGGCTTCTTTTTTACTTCACTATGCACAGACTTTGTTGCAACCAAGTGCAGGGAGGGGGGCCGGCGGCTTTAAGTGGGATATAAACCAAAAAATACGGAAAATTATATACAAATAATTTTAAAGGTCAGGGATTGAACCGCGGAATTCTAACATGAAGAGCAAGCGCCTAACCATCAAAACCATCGAGGCTTCCATCTTTCATTCTAGATACTCTTATTTATAGATACTATTCCTAATCAATCCTTAACTGTAGAAAAGAATATCGATGGTCTTTATTGTATAGACTCTAATGTGCAGACTTTAAGGTATAGACATTTTCGACTTACGTTTTAATGCGTGCACTTTTCACGCGGTAATTTAAGTGTGTTAGCTTGAATGTATACAGTTCAATGTGAAGATTTTGACGAGGTGATAGGAATATGTAGACATTATGTACATACTCTAATGTGATGAACTCAATTTTGCATAGCCAGTCAAACTTTTCTCGAAATTTATATATTACGACTTATTAGGATATCCGATTTACAAATTCAGGAACTTTTCAAATTACGTGTGTACAATAAATCTAGGTGATGAACTCTATAAAGTAATTCACCACATGATACTATGCGCATTAAGTCTGCACATTCATTTTATCACGTGAAAGTCTTGACATTAGGTATATATTAGGCCACTAGACATTAGGTCAACATATTTAACTCACCACGTGAAAAAGTGTACACATTATATAGTCAGTCGAAAAAGTCTCCACATTAAAGCCTGCGCATAAAGGTGTACTCGCTAAAGTCCACACATACTAATTTTACACATTAATTCATTTAAATTTTTTATTTCGCTATCTGAAGAGTCTTTAAGGTGAAATGTGCACTTAACTTGTACACATTAAACATTCAGTGACGCTATATTTTTCCATTGAATTTTGGCCTACTATACTTAAAAATGGAATTGAAAGATTTGTATGCAATTGTTAAACTGGAAACGACTTTTTTAATAGTTTGGTTTAATCCACTTCAACTGTGACAATGATGAGGGAAAATAGCACCAACCTTTGTTGCAGATTTGATGATATCCAGTGGGCACAAAATTTGGCGACGTGTTTACGACATCGTTACGACATCCTTACGACAACTTTACGACATCCAATGTCCATGTCGTTTCAGTATCTTTGCGATATCGTAAAGACATCGTCAGATCATACGACTTATTTACGATATCGTAAAGACACTTTAATTACATGGACATAAGATGTCGTAAAGACGTCGCCAAACTTTGTGCCCACTGGGTATATTTATCTTGATACTTTTTATACATAGATCGATCTACTCTGTCTAGAGACAAAGTTCACAGAGAAAAGCCATTTTCGATATTTTTTTGTTACATATTCGCAATTTGAAAAGCAATGCATATGAGAAATTTGTAGTGCAATTTTAAAGTTGAGCAGGCCAAAATGCATAAGAAAGATGTAGCTGCAATACACGTACAAAACTATATAATGCGCCCATGAATGATAATAGATGCCTGGATAGACCTTTCTAAAAAGGCTGTTCATAAAAATCCAATGCAAAAACGAAACATGCCTTTCATATATTGGATTTCAATCATCATAAGTCTGAGGTTTTCTTATTATTTACGTTAGTCTAAACAAGCATCCAGTGGTAGCTAGTGTCACCACAAACGCTTGTAGTCGATTTGTACGAGCAGTGAAAGACGAACTCTAAATTATACATTGTATACCAAATGTTCTGACCCATACAACATTTTTTCAAGAGATTTTAAGTGGCATATTAAATTGATAATATCTATGTCTCATCAGGCACTTAATAGTCCGCGGCTGATATTAAAAAGTCAAGTGTATCCGAAAAATTTTTCGAAGAAAACAATAATAACAGTATATATAATCATAAAAGTGTCTCAGACAATTAGGCGTTCGGACTTCGTTCGGACTTCGCGTCCAACTGATTGGAAGGTAGGCGTTCTATCGCCTGAGCTACTAGGGATTTTTCCTGTTAATTCCTTCTTTAGGGGCATGTTATGCATTACGATATCATGTATCATCCCAAAAGAAGATTCCTATTATAATAATATCGATTTCTATTGTAATAATATCGCTTTCTTTTATAATTATATCCAGCACAACAAGAAAACTGAATTATTATTGATTATTATTGATATTAACAGTTTTTGACATCAGTAACCTCATAGTACCGAAAGTTGCTTCAACACCCCTACAACGTTTCAAAGAGGCCTTACGTTTATTGCTATTTTCATCAACAAGAATCTCCTAAACAATAAAACAAGTTGTATTGTTTAAAAAAATATGGATCACACAAAGTGGCATCAGGTGTTTGTCCTCCAAGTTGATGAATATATGTTGCGCTGCAGCTATTGAATATCCATTCATTGAAAATCAAACCTTAAAATCAGACTTCCCCGGCAATGAAGTTTTTTTGTCACCAAGAGCATGAGTTAGATGTCGCGTGAACTTTAATGTTCGAGCTTGATAATTTTAGAGGTTAGCGTGTCAAGTTGAATATGCAGGGTATTTGCGTGTAGACTTAAATGTGTACAGTAAATGTGTACAGTATATTTGCACAGTCCTGAAGAATTTATTTACATAAAGTTGGAGAGTTAAACGTGGACATTTGTACGTGTAGACTTAAATATGTAGGTTCAAAGTTCACACTTAATGTGCGTGGGTAAATTTTATTGCAGCAGAGCCATTTCTTTTTTAATAAAAAAAATAAATGAGTGAGAGTTAAAGTTTCTTTCAGGGAAATGAAAGTTACTTTCTTTAGTAACGTGACTATGAAGACTTTTTTTTGCTAAGTATCGTCACGATAACAAGATATTCAAAGGAAAAGAAACTTACCCATTTCTGACATGTAGGGTACTCTTCTTTCTAGTTTCGCAGGCCGCAGGTATTCTTCTAAATATATAATAACAAAAACGCTTAAATGTTAATTAAAATTTAAAGGGGCAGTTCGGCGAAATTGCTAAAAAAGGTAAAGAAAAAATCAACATTTTCAGCTCGCGTTCAAGTTACATCAAACTCTCGCTTTTAGACAAGTGTCGGGGCTTGCCTTCAAATAACCCTGGACTGATTTTGGGGGACTTGAAACGTAAAGAGTGAGGGCCGCCTGACTCGTTTCCAA
>NC_046663.1:57508948-57509978 GCF_010883055.1 Belonocnema kinseyi
GGGTTTCTGCTGAATATGGTTACAAAAATAAATAGGCAGTCGCGGACAATTGTCCAGGGGTGGTCCCGAAGGAATTAACCCGCAAGCGGAGGTGTGAAAACCTTGCTGAAAGCTGAATGGCACCTGGGTGAGGTGTCTAGAATGGTGACTCTGGGATACCAGGCGACCTCTCAGAGTAAGCAGCCTTATCCTTGCATGCGGGGCTCTGTAAGGATGGACGAACCCCTTTCCCTAGCTTCTCGTGGGAACAACAATGACAACACCAAACATAGTTGTAGTAAGTGCGGTTCAAAACAACAGAACGCGCAGGGCTCCAGACAATGGGTCGGCCAACAATGCCGACCAATCTAGAGCTGGGGGAGCCAATGAAAATGGATTCAATGCGATGGATCGGCGGGATCTCGTGACCTTTGGGTGGAAGGAGCGACTGAATCACGACTTGCTAGACTGCTACGATGCGAGTGTGTCCCGTGAACGGGATTGCATGGCACGGCTGCATGCTTTGTGGTGCGAGAAACACCCGGAGCTATCGCACTTTTCGCAGCAACGTTTGCGAAACCATGCTGAACTACTCCGTAAAAGGGGCTATGTAAGCGCAACGCCTACTCTACCACAGCTAGAACAAGCCGGCAACAAAGAAAGAGAGGCGACACTAAGACCAACCGCGGGCAGGCATCCAATAGATGAAGAGCGATGCTTTAGGACCCGGAGAAACATCAACACCAAGGTTTCTCTCAAGCCTAAAGATCTGGCTGAAATGGATGACGAGCTTCGTGGACATTTTTCCGGTAAATCCGACCTCTGGGCTATCAATTATTGTGTCTATAATGCATCGAGAGCTTTGGCCGATGCGAACCGTAAAACAAAACCAACGGCTGATCATAAGACCAAAAGACGAATTCATCAACTTGCCATAAAGATAGGCTATGCAAGACAGTACGCGTCCCGCCTTCAATGTGTGATTGACTACATCACATCTGGCAGAAATTTTACCGCCAAGGTTCGAAAGTTCGCGCGCGAACTCCGGACC
>NC_046663.1:57510078-57539390 GCF_010883055.1 Belonocnema kinseyi
AGGGTTTCATTTTTGCATGCCAAGACGGTGTCATTTCCACCTTAACATACCGTCGCCACATTTAGAGCCAAGGCATTCCCGATGATAGCTGCAGGGCGTGCCATGCACACCCCGAGCATTTAGCTCACATAATATCTAATTGTCCAACACACGCGGGAACGACCTACATTCAAAGGCACAATGCGGCACTAAGAGTACTTTATTACCATCTCTGTCACTCCTACGGCATTCACCTTAATATCGCTCCTCTAAATGCTCCTAGGAAAATTGAGTCAATTGTCGAGAATGGGAAGTGCCGTATATACGTGAACTTTATATTCTCGACAATTGTTTCTCTTGCTCACTCGAGGCCTGACATGGTTCTTCTTGACTTCGAGAAGCGAACCATGTTCGCTATCGAATTTTCGGCACCAGCTGACAAAAACATCATAGCCAAGGAGAATGAAAAGAAAGAGAGGTATCGAGACCTTATAAGGGAGTTGCAACGATTGTACCCGGAATATTCTGTTAAACTGACCGTCCTTATCATCGGCGCTCTTGGAGGTGCCAAGCTTTCACTTGCTAATAGCCTAAAGAGCATCCCTGCGTGTCAACAATATGCTAGAACAATTGCGGGAAAAATGCAGAAGGCGGTTGTTCTTGGGTCGCTCCGTGTTCTTAGGGTCCACAAGGCTTTTGCTGGATCGTCGTATTGATTTCTTTACAGACTGTAACCACCTATCTCACGGTTGTGAGACGTGGTTATGGGTGAAATTTTACCGCGATTTCGCTGGAAGCGGGTGCAATTTTTCAGATTATTACCCGCTCCCGGCGAAATCCTGCGGTTGTCCTTATGACAAATTTTTAATTATATATAATTTTGCAACCGCTCTCGCCCTGCTCCCCTAAGAAATTGCGTGAGACAGCCGTTCTAGGAAGGCTGAGAACGGGGTGACTGAAAGCGAGAGTTTCTTAGTATACTGAAACATTTTCTTTCATAACGTATTTTCACACAAAGCGCCACATTGAGTTAAGGGATAATAAATAAGAAGAACTAGGAAACGTGGGTCTGATACTAAATTTTTATAATTACAAAAATAGTTTTTTTGTAACTAAATTGGTTGTTGTTTCTTTTTTCATCATTATTAAAATTTAGGACCATAACTACCTTTCTTAGAGCTTCTTATTTACTATCCTGAATTATCAGCTCGATGTGGCGTTTCGGGTGAAAATAAGTTAGGAAAAAAGTTTCGGTAAGATAGAAACCTGTTCACGTGAGCAGCTTGTGACATTGCCTTGAAGGCTTCACGCGATAATCACAAGAATCTTGGAACACCGACAAGCTTAAAACTGTAAATTCAAACAGATTTAAGATAACCACAATAAAGTTGATAGAGATAGAAAAATTCAAGGAAATTTGTGTCCACAAAGGCATGTAATTATATCTTCTATAATTCTTACATTACAGAGGTCTTATTTCTTGTTTTTTAGTTACCCTACTATGAATAAAATGGACATTCAAATACTTATAAATGATAAAAATATAATTTTAGAAGTTGAAAAAATTAAAGTCTCGACAGAGACGACATTAAATAAACAAAACATTGCTTTTTGAAATCCTGGATCAAACTGTAAGCATACATGTTAAAATAATTTACCAAATAAGCTGTTCCAGAGAATGAAGTGTGGTATAGAATAGAATATCTTTCAGCAGAAATCTATTTTTAATTATACAACTTTACATCCTGAAAGGCTCAAATTTCAAAAAATTGAAATAAGAATTTATTCCATGTTAGAGTTGTACACATTTTTAAAAAATATGGTTAGATGCTGAGGAGTGCCATTTTTTGAGAACTTTTAAATAAATATTTTCAACTTTCTCATCAATTTCAATTAAAAATAAACACAAAATTTAATTACTTCTTTTTTAGAGATTTTTTAATTTGTATGGCCTTGAATACACATTGATTTAATTGCTAAAGCTCCCGTTCAAAATCTACTTTTTGAGTATCGTAACAATATGAAGATACGTGAAGTAAAATTTATTTACCCAACTCTATTTCGTGAGGTGGTTGTGTTAGATGGCTCGAAGAAGCTCCTTCATGTGGGGGTGAGTGCCTGTTCCACCACTTACTGGCAAAAGAGCTGTTACCCTGACAGCTTAACTCTTTAAACAAAAATAGCAATAGACGCTGAGTTGAAAGTTTATGGAAAAATAGTGAATCTGAAATATCAAAAATTGTATTGAGGTGTGCGATTTTCTAGAGTTTTTGAATTGATCGAAAACAACAAGACTGTTGATTCTCGCACTTCGCGCTGGATAATGTATTGACCTCGCGCTACGCTCTCGGTCTTTGTATATTTCCCCCTCTTATGTACAAGCTTTTTCAAACTAAAGCTCAAAGCATCGAAAATGGTAATTTGGTGATTGTGAATTCTCTCTCTTTGAAGCTCCTTCGGATTTAACAAAAACAAATTTATACTATTCTAATTCATAACATGGATTTGTATTCTAACTGACATAGTTAATTGTCTAGATTGAAAAAAACACATTCTTTAAAAAAAAACTTTTGCGTTATTTAGCTTAAAGTATTAATTTTCCTATTTTTTTAGAATTTTCCAAATGCTAGAATTTTTGGTAATTTTTGGTTTTGTAAAAAAAAAGTAATTAGCAAAAATTGTTTGCCTTTTTGAATACCATGAATATCCCTGCAGAGAGTTTTTGAATTTTCAAAAAATGATCTACAAAATATTCAAAATGGGCTAAATTTTATAATTTTTATCCAAAATGGCTGGCTAACGAACTTGGCCTTCAGTTTAAGGCACTAAGAGAGTGTACCAAAGTCTGACCTGACGGATTAATTTTTTTCAAATGTCATCGTGGACACAGGCAGACGCACATGCATGCATAGAAACAGACATACATCCATGCATACATGCATTCATACATGCATACATACATACAACCATACAGACAAATTCGTAAAAACCTTTTTTCCGGATTTAGGGGTTCTCAAACATGGACATTTAACAAACAAAAAAGAGAGGGGGGGGGGTGCAAATTTTACACGAAAATTACATGAAAATGATATCTCTTAAATTCTTCGAGGCAGTCTACTGGTGCAATACAAGTAGTAGTTAAAAGTAAATTTGGAAAAAGTTAATAAAATGTAGTTGTTTTCCTCTTTGTTGCCTTAACTGATATTTTTTTTTATTAAAAACTCCATGTTAACTTCAAAAATCCTGTGGCCTGCCCTCATGTCTAACGATTTAAAAAGACAGAAATGGAATTTCTCTGCCCATGATCCACAACAAATTTAGGGGGGCGGGGAGGGGGGGTCACTCTTAAGCGGAAAATTATTTTGCAATTAATTTTCGGAACACCAAAAGTTTTAATACGAAACCTTTTGGTCTTCATTTAGTTCTCACATGGATATTATGTTCGTTTTTACAAGGATTCTGTTATGTTCATTTTTTTTTTATTTATTCGAAAAGGCTGTCAAATAAGCCCCAAAACGCTGGTAGATTTTTGAAAATTTTGTTTCCAAACAAACGAAAAAAATGTAGGCAATTTGGAGGTCGTCTTCTTATTCTATCCTCTTTTTTATATTTCGAATTTAAATCGAGAGATTTAAGACCCTGTTCCAAACTTTATAGCTTCATTCAACTGCATCAATTTGCATTCAAAAATATCTTTTTATTTGAATGATGGTTGTATAATCAAATAACTATTCTGCTGGGGAAAATTTTTAATGAAATTAACTATTCAATTGTACACAAATTATTGGACTCAGTCAAAAATACGACGTTAAGCGACAGAACAATAATCGATTAATTTCTTTTGGTTTTACACAGGTGCAATGATAAAATTTCAGTTTTAATAAAAAGTCGAATTAATTATTGTCAATATTTGACATTGAAATTTGGCTTATAGGGTGCTTGGTGATCAAAACATAGTTACATTTCATTTTAGTGAAGCACATTTATTTTTGAATTTCAAAAAATAATAGCTGAACATGCCCTCATCTCAAAAACATTTGTAGTTTTTTTTAATGCAAAACTTTCCAACTTTTCAATAATCAGTAATATATTAATAATTATATTAATTATTATAATTCTAAAATTTTTATTTTGAAATAGTATCTACTTTCTAAGCCCCTGGGATAAAACGTATTTATATTAGCGACCTTGAATTGACCAAATCTATTTTAAATTCCATGTTAATTTCAAAAATCCTGGGGCCTGCCTTAATTTCGAACGATTTCAAGAAATAGAAATAGAAATTCTATACCCATGATCTTCGGAAAATTTATTTAGGGGGGGGGGGGGGGTTCCGCCTTTATTAAAAAATGATTTTGCAATTAATTTTTGGAACACCGAAGTTAGGAGATTTTAAGTTTACCTTGTTCATATATCCTCTTTTTTTTATTTTGTTGTTTCTAATTTAAATCGCGATATTTAAAACTATTTCTAATCTGATAACTGGACTATTATTTTTTTAATTCACATGAAGGTTGTCTTTAACAGTGGTCAAAACTTCACCTGCGTAGGGTCGAAAATCTTACAATAGATAGCCACCACAAAATTCCACTGCATTAATGTGCATTGAAGAAAATATGTTTCTATTTAAATGATGGCTCTATATTCAAATAACTATTCATTTGGAAAAGATTTTCATGAAATTAATGACTGAATTGTATACATTTTACTGGACACATATGCTTTACAAATTGTGGTGATACGGTATAGAGTGGGGGAAATACATGTTGATCTAGCCGAGGGAGGCCATTCATACAACTATAACAGAACCTAACTTGCAGGTGAGTTCACATTACCATTAAATTTTTAACGAATTCAATGAGCGACCATTATAAGGCTTTACAGTTTATTGCATTCGAAAAATATTATTAATCAGATCTCAAAATATCGCGTAGTTACATTTTATTCTAGCGAAGTACATTAATTTTTTAATTTCAAAAATCATAAAGAATGGGAGGTGGGATTAACGTACCTTTTAGGGAACTGGAAGTTAATTTACTCAGTAACGTGAATTTAACGATTTACTTTGTTTTGCTGAGTATAGTAACGATAACGGGATATTTAAAAAAAAAAAAACTTACCCAACACTGTTTCGTGGGGCAGTTGTCTTGGTTGGCTCGAGGATGCTACTTGATGACGGAGCTGCATCCGGGATGATGTCTGATCGCCCTGCGAACTTATTTCTGTAAGAAACATATGACAAGAGATACCTTTTTTATTCTTGATACACAGACAAGGATCGGCCGCGAGCTGTGGGACGTCGATTCGATTGGAGATTTATAGGTTTGTACCAGATAACAAATCGTTAGAACAGAAAAAAGTTCATGTTTAGCTAACAGCTAAAATTTACAGGACGAAGAAAACTTGAACGGACAGCCAAGTTATAAATAATGATGTTCAAGCGAGTCTGCGTTTATTGTCACATAAACTTCAATATTTTCAGTCATTCTCAAGAACTCCTAAAAATATTTAAAGTTTTCCCGGCTTAAATTGAAGACAAGACTGAAAATTTGCGCCCTACAAGCTTCAGTTTTTTTTTGCAACTTTCCAAGTGTACTTCGAAGAAGATCTGTCACGTAAGAAATATCGATTGATTTGTTCTAATATGAGAATTAAACATGGTAATATAACTTTTAAAATATTGAAATTGACCTATTTTTAAAACTCAACTTCCTAATTTTTCAATAATTTTTTGGGTCTTATGAAAAGTAGTCCAATTTTTCAAAATGTTCTGGTGATATATGAAGTTTTTCAAAATAAAAAATCTATCTCAACAGTCTCTAAAATCTTCTAACTACATTTTTTGTCAGATCGTGATATTGATCTTTTCTCAGTGTTACAATATTAATACTTCTGATTTTTTTATTTTAAAATAGTATCTACTTTTTTACGCCCCTAGGATAAAACGTGTTCATATTAGCAACCTTAAATTGAACAAATCCATTTCAAATGCCATGTTAATTTACAAAATGCTGGGGCGTATCTTGATGTCGAACGATTTAAAGAAATAGTGAAAATGATTTTGCAATTCATTTTTGGAACACCACATTTTTTACTACAAAACGTTTTAGTCTTCACTCAGTTCTCATAGAGATATTATTTGGGGTTTTTCATGAATTCTCTGATGTCAAGAAATTAATTTTTATTACTTTAAAAATGGTGTTATATAAGCTTTAAAACGCTGTCCGATTAAAAATTTTTTTTTCAACACAGGAAATAATCCAGGCGAAAAAAGAAGTCGAAAAATTTTGAGTTTTCCTTCTGTATCTAGCCTCTTTTTTTATTTTGCTGTTTCTAATTTAAAACGGGATATTTAAAACTGTCCCCAATCTGATAACTGGATTATTATTTTTTTAATTCACATGAATTTTGTCGTTAAACTAGTAGTTAAAACTTCAATTACGTAGGGGAGAATGTCTCACAGTAGACAGTCACGTTAAAATTCTACTGCATCATTGTGGATTAAAGAAAACATCTTTGTATTTCAATAATGGCTCTATATTGAAATAGGTATTCATTTGGAAAATATCTTCATTAAATAAAATACTGAATTGTAAATATTTTATTGGCCCCATATGCTTTAAAAATTGTGGTATAATGATTTAATGTGGGGGTAATACATGTTGATATTTTCGAGGGAGGCGCTTCATACAGCTATAACAGAACTTCACTTACAGGTATGTTTGTGTAATTATTAAATTTTTAACGAATTAAATGAGCGACCATTATTAGGCTTGTTTGTTTATTGCATTCGAAAAATACTATTCGTCAGATCTTAAAATATCGCGTGAATACATTTTATTCTAGCAAAGCACATTAATTTTTTATATTAAAAAATAAACGGATGAGAGGTGGGGTTAATGTATCTTTTCGGAAACTGGAAGTTGATTTATTTATTAACGTGACTGTAACGATTGACTTTTTTTTGCTGAGTATAGTAACGATAGCGAGATATTCAATGAAACACGAGGTGTGTTCATAAAATAAGGGGACCTTATGGTTTTCTCAAGAAATATTAATTTATTCCTTAATATTTATGTTGTTCCCTTTAAAGTTATCCCCCTCAGATATAATACACTTATGCCAACGCTTGTTCCAATCATCGAAGCACTTCTGATAATCATTTTATGGTATAGCCTTGAGTTCTTTCAGTGATGCAGTTTTTATCTCCATAATCGTTGAAAATCGATGTCCTTTCATGGGTCTCTTCAGTTTTGCGAAAAGGAAAAATCACTGGGGGGCAAATCCGGTGAATATGGAGGCTGAGTCATGATTGTGGTGCTGTTTTTGATCATAAAATCTTTCACAAGCAAGGATGAATGAGCAGGTGCATTATCCTGATGCAAAAGACATGAATTGTTGTTCCAAAGTTCCGGACGTTTTTTGCGTATCACCTCTCGCAAACGGCGCAACTAGGCAGTCTGATAAGTACCTGAAAATTCTAAGAGATGGAATTAGTGTTCACTAATGTGAACCATTTTCGTCGAGTTTTATCCTTCAAATGACGCCTGTCAAAACTTCAGCCACTTATGTTTACGTATTTACAAGTTACAGCACTGAGAAGCGATTAACCTCCGAGTTTTTTTTAATATGGAAATATCTGAGTTTCGAGTTTTGATCAAACACTACTATCTTCGCAAGAAAACGATATCCGAGACAAAGGCCAAGCTGGATAAGTTTTACCCGGACTCTGCACCGTCGATTGGAACGATTTATAAGTGGTTTACCGAGTTTCGTTGTGGCCGTACGAGCACAGTTGATGCTGAACGATCTGGGCGCCCAAAAGAGGTCACTACGCCAGAAAATGTCGAAAAAATCCATGATATGATGTTGAATGATCTCAAAGTGAAATTGAGAAAGGTAGCTAATGCTGTCGGCATATCATTGGAACGTGTGGGCAATATCGTGCATTCAGTTTTGGGCATGAAGAAGCTCTACGCGCGATGGGTGCCGCATTTGCTCACAGTGGACCAAAAACGAATTCGCGTGACAACTTCCCAGCAGAATTTGGCATTATTTTCGCGTAAGCCGACCGAGTTTTTGCGCCGATTCATAACCATGGATAAAACCTGGATCCACTACTACGCTCCTGAGTCAACGCAACAGGCAAAACAGTTGGTTCCACCGGGCCAAAGTACTCCGAAGCGTCCAAAAACGCAACAATGGGTCGGAAAGGTTATGGCCTCCTTATTTGGGATGCACATGGCATAATATTCCTGGATTATCTTGAAAAAGGTAAAACCATAACCGGAGCATACTATTCATCACTATTGGACCGATTGAAAATCGAAATCGCCGAAAAACGACCGCATTTGATGAAGAAAAAACCGCTTTATCATCACGACAATGCGCCTGTTCATTTATGCTTAGTTGAACAAGCAAAATTGCATGAAATCGGCTTTAAATTGGTTCCTCAGCCACCGTATTCACCAGACCTGGCTCCCAGCGACTATTACTTTTTCCCTAATCTGAAGAGATGGCTCACCGGTAAGCGTTTTCACTCAAATGAGGAGCTCATAGCTGAAACTCCGGCGTATTTTGGAGACCTTCCGATCGAGTACTTTTCGGACGGTATGAATAAGTTAGAAAATCGTTGGACTCGCTGTATCGACTTAAAAGGAGAGTATGTTGAAAAATAAAACCGACTTTGGCCAAAAAAACGTCTCCGTGTTTCATTTTTCAGGGACTTATCAGACTGCCTAATAACTTGAAGATAATACTCCTTATTGACCGTACGATCTTGTAGTAAGAATTTCTGATGCACTACGCCACGGTAATCAAAGAAGACAGTGAGCAAAACCTTCACATTTAACCGAACTTGACGTGCTTTTTTCGGTCTTGGAGACTCAGGATGCTTCCACTGAGACGATTGGGCTTTAGTTTCGACGTCATAACAATATAAATACGATTCATCCCCAGTTATAACCCTTTTGAGAAAATCAGGATCATTATTGACTTCATTCAGCATCTCCTGAGCGATGGTCATGCGATGGATCTTTTGATCAAAATTAAGCAGTTTTGGAACAAATTTCGCTGACACACGTCACATGCCCAAATCGTCCGAAAAGATAGCTTAGCATGAGTCAACCGATATGCCAACATCTTCAGCAACTTCTCTGATGGTAATACGGCGATTTTTCAACACCATTTCTTCCACTGCTTGATCGTTTTCATCTGTTATTGACGTGCTGGGACGTCCAGGGTGAGGTTCGTCTTCGACATCCTCTCGGCCTTCTTGGAACAGCTTGTACCACTTATACACATCTTTCTTACTCAGAGTACACTCACCGTATACAACTGTTAACGTTTCAAGAGTTTTAGAGCACTGGATTCCATTGCTCACACAAAATTTAATGCAAACTCTTTGCTCCATTCTTTTCGAAAGAAGAAAATCGCCGAGCACACCAAACCCTTCTAACCTTCTACGCCTCTGCCAGAAAAACAACACGAGCTATATAGTCAAAACTGTAAACATATGATCGTGACGAGTGTACCAACACAACAGAACAAAATGTTTAAAACTTGAATGTACGTAGCCCGCGAAAATTGAAAAGTCACCTTACATTTTGAACACACCTCGTAGTAACTTACCCGACACTGATTCGTAGGATAGCTTGAAGAGATTCGTAGCTTGTCTTTCTAGTAGAGCAGGCTATCGGTGTTCTAAATTTGATATAATAACAAATCTTAAATGTTTATTTAAATGTGAATTTCATTTCAGCTACATTTCTAAAAAATGATCCAACTTTTCATTATGCTACAAATTAATTTTTGTCTTCATTCAATAATTATTTATACTTTATATACAAACAGGCGTAAATCAGTTTACTAACATTCTTTAAATATTATACTACACAAACAATCGAAATCCTTTGCTAGTTTTCTAGTTACATATAATCATTTTCTATTATTAAGTAATCATCTGCTGCAGGGAATTGAACTCTATTCATGAAATAAAAAATTACTTTAGAAAATTCTTTTTCATTTTTTTGGTATGATTTCTGCTTTTTATGCAAATTATTGTAATTAAAATACATGCGAATACAACTTAAATATAAAAAGAATAATTTAGTCTTGAAAAAAAATTTAATTCGCGACAAAGATAAAGCTAGATCAGAAAAATTATGATTTTCGAATTCATAGTGTAAACTACGAGGAGACAGGATGATATAATTTACCTACTGAATTAGTTTATTTAATAAATAACGGCACAAAATAGAACATCCCTGGACAAAAATCTATTTTTAATGATTAAACGTTATATCTGCGAAGGTTCAACTTTTAAGAATTGGAAATAAAAATTTATTAAATTTTAGAGTTGTGAACATTTTAAGATAACAAAATTTCGTTTAGATAATTTGGTGTGCAGTTTTTATAAAAAAAATTGTTAAATAAACATTTTAAACTTCATCCTGACTTTTAATTTAGAATCACCAAAAAACGTTGTCGTCTCTTTTTTCAGATTTCCTGTTTTTTGAAGCATTAACTGCTCATAGATTTAATTGATAAAGCTACTGATGAGTAGTTACTTCTTGAGTAATGTAACGGTAAGAAGATACTTAAAGAAAAAGTAACATACTCAACTCTATTTCGTGGGGTAGTTTTCTTGGATGGCTCGAAGAATCTCTTTGATGTGGCCGCTGTTTCCGGACCGCAGTCTTATCACCCTGCGAACTTATTTCTGTAAGAAAAAATGATAAAAAAATACCTTTTTTATTCTAAATACACAGAATAAGTGTCTGTGATATGAATAATTTTGTTTGTACTTTCCACTTTTCAGCGCTCGACTCAGAACTGTTGAGCAGAAATATGTATGTGTATCTGACAGCTAAAATTTACAGGACAAGATTTTTAAAGTCTTATATTTAATTAAGGCCAATGAAACTCAGAAATCTGGAATGGGCAGCCAATATATGAACAATAATTCCCAAGAGAGTCTGAATTAATTTTCAGACATGCAGGCCCTGCAAGCTTCGGTTCTTTTTGCAAATTTTCAAGGGTACTTCACGACCTGAAGTCGCTGTACAAAATTCCATAAATTCTTAATTATTTAGCAAAAAACTTATCGCATGAGTAATAACAATTAATTTGCTTTAATAGGATCATCATAAATTTGTAATATAACCCTCAAAAGATTTAAAGCTGTTAAATATTTTAAACTTAACTTTCTAAATTTGCAATAATTTTTTGGGGCTTTATTAAAAGTAATGAAAATTTTCAAATTGCTCTAGTGATCTCTAAAGTTTTAAAAAATATAAACGTCTATCTTAAATCTCATGAAAATCTTGTATATGAATTTGTTGTCAGTTCTTGATTTTTATCCTTTTCCAATGTTACAAGATCGTCATTCTTGAGAGGAAAAATAAAAATTTCGTATAATTTTATTTTTTCAAAATATGATGTGAGGGCTAATACAGAAGCGAAAATTTTGTTAGTTTTCCCTCGCAAATTAAAAATCCCATGAAGAGCAATCAAAACTAAATATTCTAAACACGATTTTATTCTATAAAACTTAACGGATTGATTTTAATAACACTATGGGTTTCTTTTCCTTAAAATAATGTTTAGGTTTTATCTTTTCATTATCTGCAGATTTAAAAGTGGAGTGTTATTTTCAATCACAATAGAAGATTGGTAGGTTTTGTAGATGCTATATTTTTCAACGATTTGTGACTATCTCATTGTAAAAAAGGCCTATGTTGAATAGAAGGGACAAGAATATCTGTGTCCAGAAATTAATAAGAACAATATTTGTTCAGTTTATTATAAAAGAGTCATAATAATATGTCAATTTTTTATGTCCTTGAACTAACATCTTGTCCAAATAGAAGTATAGTTCGCCCAAGTAAAAGTAGGATGTGTTCGGATTGACTTTCAGTTTGGGAATGTTGAGAAATAATGTCACCTATCTAAGTTAGTTTTCCTTCAATTACTTTTGCAATATCATTATTTTTCAACCAAATTATTTGAAAGAAATTTCATTGTAAATAAAATACTACAAATTAATTAATTTTTTTGTCTTATAAATAAAACTAAGACTTGTTAGACAAAGGGCATACAGTCTTCGGCATTCGGAGACTAATTTCGGGAGATTAATTTAAGGCACTGCTCCTTGATTTCAGGTATCATTGATTTCAGGCATTAGGCCCCGCTCATTTGCTCTCAGGTCTCGAACTCTATACTTTTAGATCATAGAGTCGGAGACTTAAAAGCACATAGAAATTGTAGCTCGGAAATGAACCGCCTCCGTGAATTAATACTTGAAATTTTCTCTCGGTGGCGAAATAATTATTTCTAAAAATTTAAAGTTATCTCGTAATCGTTGAATTTTTTACTGGCTTTCAGTTTTACAGCAACAAAAATTATAATCCTCTCTCCTTTAGTGACTTTACAGACTTTCAGGCTTTGAATTCTGCTTTCTTTTACTAATGAAGCCACTGAACTTAAGGTTTTACAATTTGGAATGATTTATTTCTAAATATTTCATAATTTTGAAGTCCGTGGAATAAACCGTGTACTACCTAGAAATCTTTTAACTACTAATAGATTATTATTACAAATTTTTGTATTCCAGTGATTATGAGAAGGTATGAGATTTACGTAAAAACTAAGTATAGCAGATTTCAGAAAATTTCAACTTTTTAAAACCCCTGAATGCAAAAAAAAACATTTGTTACGATGATGCTGGATAACCACTTTTTACAGAATAGGTTTGAGACAGCTAAAATCCTGCTGGAAATTCAAGATTCCATTTTGAACTTAATCTAGGTATCAGATACAGATAGTTACACAGAATAACATTTCGCAAGACCTTAATTATATACTATTCATGGATAATTATAAAATTTTAAGGTTTATATCTGTAGAAACATGTAAGGATAAAAAAAATTCAAATCGAGTGAAAAGAAATGTTTGATTGTCTCTCGTTTGGAGACCTTCTAATTTCTTCTCCTTTTGCTTCAGCGTTATTTAAGTTTTAAAGCTACTTTTTTTAGGTTTTTAACATTTTTAGTTCTCATTTTAAAATAGTAACTACCTTTATGCCCCTAAAATAAAACGTATTCATAATAGCAAGCAAGTGATTATTTATTATTCAAAAGTTTATTTAATTAAAAATTAAATGAAGGAAGGTAAAATTCATCAACAGTATTTGTATTTTAAAATGTAAAGTTCCTAGGGCTATTCAGCCCTATAAGGAATAGGTATATTATATATTACAGTTGAAATATGACGGCGATCTCTTTGACGATTGTAATGAAAAATAGCTATTCAACCAAATTAGATAAATGAACTATAATATACATAATTAAATTTAGGCTGTGTAAAGAAGAATACTATAAATATACATACGAAAATGTAAATACGTGCAAAGACAGCAAATACGTTATCTATCTTGTTGGAGGTGGCGCGGCCTATATTTAAAGTTTCAAACTATTATTTTCTTATCATTTCAGTAATAAACTTCGTTAATACAAGTTTTCATATTAAAACGATAAATTTAAACACAATTTAATTTACCAGATTTCTTGATAATGTACAGTTTTTAGATTTTACAGAATAAATTACCTTCATTTAAAAGGTTTAGGATAAATACTGAAAACATGAAATTTCGTCATTTTTATTTAAAGTTAAGCGCTTTAATTATAAAAAATAAGGCACCTCTAAAACCTCACTTCAAGTTTTACTACATTTTTAATTTTGTTCTTTTTTTGTTAGAAATTATTAAAAAAGTGTTTGCATTCTCAATAAAAGGGAAACAGCAGCTTAAATTCAAATTCATATTAAAAAGGGTTTTTATTTAGTTTCTTAGAATGCATTTTTTGTATTTGACGATTAAAAAAGGATCACAGAATTCTGTTTAATCCTAAAACATGAGTGTCACTTAGTATGAAAGATCTTCTGAGACAGACTTTTAAGCATAATTGAGCAATTTTAGAACTAAAATGTTGATCTCTATTTGTTATTTATAGATTCTTCAATTTAGTTAAAGTATTCGTACAATCATAATAATTCACAAAAAAATTTATTATTAGTTTGAAAATTTTGGTGTGCAAATTTATGTTTGCTGTTATATTACTGAGTGGAAACATGGACTGTGATTTTATTTGCCGTTTCTAAACACAAGCAAGCAAGCAAGATCTTGCAACTTTTCTGAAAAACACCTCTATGTTTGGTAATAAGTACCTTAGTCTAATAATAATTATTTTTTACATTTATTAAATCACGGAAATGTATATAACGGTCGGGAATTGAATTTTCCAACTTTTTGGTAGTGGCCAAGAAAAGGTTTCCTTTTTTATACTTGAAAGCTAGTTATAAAATTTGTATTTGACAGGATGAAATACAATGAATCTTAATTGTAAAATTAAACTGACCGTGAAAATCTAGTATTATCAGTTACAGAAAGGTTAGGCACCCGAAATTAGAAGAATTTACTACTTCGATGGTTAAAAATCTAGTAATTACTTATTAGAACTGTATTAATTTATTAAGAGATGTATATATTCATTAAAATAAGATTATAAATATACTTGATATATATTGTTATACGTTTTCAAATTTATTGAAACAAGAAGAAGAAAATATTGTCTAACTTGTAAATAGGTTACAACTGGAAGAAGATTGCGATAACTTCAATGGGTATCATTTATGAGAACACCCTGATAAACAAACAGATCTAGTTGAAATATTTAAAAAATTAGATTATTTTATTTACCGATGGAATTGAGGAAGATCGCTAACGAGAGGCCAAAAGAGTTAACAAGGAGCTTCATTTTCTCGAAATACAATGCAAAATTTTTTTTTAAGAATATGGTGAAGAGAAGCTACTGAATAATCTAATGTTGAATTAAGATTAACCGGCAGTATATTGACTATTTTTACAATTTTTGAAATGGGCGAAACTTATATTTATGAGGTATTTGTATTTCGCGTATCTGTTTTATCCACTTAAGACCTGAAACCTTGTGTACGTTTCATTAAATATGTACACATGATACAAATTAAAAGCACTGAAATGTCCCTAATTTTTTAAAACGAAATTAGACATTAGATCACATATTACAAAATAGAGCAGATAGAACTTATTATATTTTATCAATCGTTTACTTAATGATATCTGTATAGTGACACGAAGCTTAGCTTATACGAAAAATATTTCTATTATAAATGTGTATCTTACCGGGTCCCGGCTCGAATACCTACTGGGATCCGGTCTAGTAATCCAGCCACAAAGCGGTTAAAAATATTGTCTAAGGCGATAAATTGGTAACTTGTTTTATATTTTAAAGCTCATCGTAAAGAATACGGCGAACTTTAAAGTTCAAATTAGATTTACCAATTTTGGCAAGAAAATTGGAGTCGAATTTGAACCACTCATAATAGAACCTCGTAGCAGTTGTTTTACGTTTGAAACCACGTGTTGATTTTAGGTTAGGAAAGTACACAGAAAAGAAGGTATTTACAAGAGTATAATATAATTAAAAATAATATTTTCCCTAACGATAGAAATCTATGAGTATATTCTAAAGGGGCGATGGCCAAAGAAGCGCGAGCTACCTGTGATCCATCCCCTTTCAGTGGAACCCTTTTCCCTCACACCTGTCTTAGCGCGCTAAGTCACCGGGATTGCTGGAGCGCAGGGTCTATTGTCACTAATGACCCTAAATCACCTCCGATTATCTTTCCAACTTATTCACTTAAAATTTAAAAATAACTGATGCAAACTATTTGAAAGTCATTTTTTAGAAATCTATGAGCTTTCACGGTTCCAGGGGTATGCCATTTCTCATTGACAGACAAAAATTAAATATCAACATTCCCTCATTTAATCGTAAAAATATGTAGATTCCGAGTATTTCTATTTTCAGACAAAAATTTGGACAAGGCTATTGTTGCTATGCAGACAGTATTAAACAATAGAAAATTCTATAAAACTTGATCTTTTTAAAGATTTCTTTAGACCTGACGTTATTTATTTATGACTACGTTATTCATAATGTTAAATCCACATTTCTTACTTAAAATAGAAATTCTACAAATCTATATATTTTCACGATTGAAGGAGGGAATGTTGATATTTAATTTTTGTCTGTGAATGAAAAATGACATACCCCTGGACTCGTGAAAGCCTATAGATTCACAAAAAATTACTTCCAAATAGTTTGCATCAGTTATTTATAAATTTTAAGTGAATAAGTTGGAAATGTAATCGCAGGTGATTTAGGTTCATTAGCGACAATAGACCTTGCACTCCGGCAATGCCGGCGACTAAGTGCGGCGAGCAAGGTGTGAGGGGTAAGGGTCCCACTGGAAGGAGAAGGATTCCAGATAGATCGCGCTCCTTTGGGGTGCACCCTTCTAAAGATTCTCTAGGGTCAGAGAAGTTCAGAGAAATTCTCTGCAGGCACTCGAGTTGATATTTTTAAAGGTCCAGGTAGTTCTTTTAAATTCTTTAAAGGCTTTAAAATGTGAATTAGATACACCAAAAAAAGACAACATTTTTAAATACAACTAGAAAATTGTACATTAGTGTATAAGTTACAATTAGAAATAAGTATAATGAGAAAATTCATTAATTAAGAAGAAAACGTTAATAACACAGGCCGACAAATTTTAAAGCCAGAGACCAGGCTTAACATTTCCGAAGGATTTTGATGGACTGAATCCGAATACGAGCTCAAAATTGCTGCTTCTGTACGTCAGGTTTTTAAGATATCCTAACCTAAATGTGCAAAAAACGCGTTTTTAGCTGTTTTCGAGGTTATGTAACCAAACAAGAAAAATGTCTAACACAAAAGCTAATATGTTATTTGAAAGTACTCATCTTTCCCTTTCGCACCTACTTGTATTTATTTAAAATTGTAATTTGAATTTTTTTATTTTAGCGTTTTAACCCATTAACGCTTAGGTGTTCAGATTTATGCAACGAATTCTCTATTGCTGAAGGTACGATATTTTTTCTTCAAAATATTATCTCAGGGATTTTCGAGGGTGCCCTTCTATTGCCGATGTCAGTTTTTAGTTATAACACCTAGAAGATCCAATATGGCGGCCAGAATTTAGGGCTTTAAAAAAGAACAAATGATCCCGCAAAAAGTACCAACAAAAAAGCGTGCAGTCGTTTGGAAGCAAACTTCGCCCATTAATAAAACAAAAGAAGACGGACTACGCGGAATGCTACTGCGCACTTTGCTGCATTCTTATGTTCACATTCGCTGTATGTGCGTGCCTTTCTACGGCGCAGACAGTCTTCGTTCCCTAGCTAGCTCACTGAGCTGGCGACGCTTTTATGACGTGTTATGCGTAGGTGATTAAATTCGTTTTTTGCTACAAATATTTCCTTGAAGGTTAATACGGTTTGTCACGTTTGTGGAAAGTATGAAACGGAGAAATACCGTCGATCAATTAATGATTCGATAAAATCCTCATACTTCAACTGTTATGGGACATCACTGAAAAATTTGGATAAACTGGGTACCAACCTCAATTTGTCATGCTTGTAGATTAGATTTGTCAAATTGGGAAGATGAAAGTACCAAGACGCAGACTGTTATTCAACCACCTGTTTGGCGTGAGCCCAACGATCTCTTCTTGGGAAGAATCAGATAATGAAAGTCATAAATTTTTTGAACAAGACGGATTAAACGATTTTATACGAGACCTTGATCTTCCCAAAGATAAAGCTGAGCTTTGCGCTTCAAGACTCAAAGAGAAGAAACTATTCTTACCTGGCGCTAGAGTAACTGTTTATAAAAATAGAGAAGGAAAGTTTGTCAAGTACTTTTCAATGGACAGTGGGATTGTGTTTTGTAATGATATCGAAGGACTCATTAATTTATATAAAATAAACTTATATAGGCCAGAGGATTGGCGTCTTTTCATAGATTCGTCTACAGAAGTCTGAAAGCAGTACTATTACATAATGTAAATAAGTACGCTGCAATTCCAGTAGGTCACTCAACCACACTGAAAGAATCTTATGACACTTTGCAATTACTTCTGATAAAAATAAAATACAATGTTTATAATTGGCTTATTTATGGTGACTTCAAAATGATAAACCTCATAATAGATTTACAATCAGGAAACACTGAGTATCCTTGTTTTCTTTGCCTTTGGGACAGTCGTGCAAGGGATAAACATTGGATAACGGAGAAATGGCCAAACAGATTAGAGTGGACAGTTGGTCAGTATAATGTTGCTTATGAAAGTCTTGTTGACAGGAAGAAAGTATTATTGTCAGCACTCCATACAAAACTAGGGTTATTGAAGAAATTTCTGAAAGCCCTAAACATCGAAGGAGAATGTTTCAATTATATCAGACCTACATTTCCGCATTTAATTGATGCCAAAGTTAAGGAAAGTATTTTAGTTGGGCCTGATATAAGAAAACTTATCAAAGATGACAACTTTATCAAAACCATGACATCTGTTGAAAAGGATGAATGGTTGAGTTTTAAAGATGTTGTACAGAAATTTTAAGCAAACAATCGAGATCCAAAGTTTTGAAGTATCGAATCTCGTATGTTAAAGAATTTTACAAGATTATGTTGTTTGATGAGTATGAAATTACATTTTCTCAAATCTCATTTGGATTATTTCCCAGAAAATGTTCTAGCGTTCTGAGGAGAAATGGGCGAACGCTTTCATCAAGGCTTTCCCCAAAAAGAGCAACATTATCAAGGTCGATGCGATGCAAGAATTATGGCCGACTATTGCTGGTCTTTGCAAAGAAATCATAATAACCCTAATAGTCATAAACGAAAGTATCTTCAACGATCGTTTGACATAAAGCGCGAACGTCTCCATAAGAAAACAAGCAATTAGTTTCACCTTTATTAGATATACAATCGTTAATCTTGCCTTAAATGGCTGGGCAATCATAAGTCTTGCCTTGACTGGCTTGACGATTCATAGCCTTGCCTTGATTGACTGGGCGATTCAAAGTTTTGCCTTGACTGGCTGGGCGAAACAAAGTCTTGCCTTTATTTGCTGGGCAATTCTAAGTCTTTCCTTGATTGGCTGGGCAATCTGAAGTCTTTCCTTAATTGGCTAGGCAATCTAAAGTCTTGCCTTAATTGGATGGAAAATATTAAGTACTTCCTTGCGTAGCTGGACAATCTCAAGTCTTGCCTCAACTGAATGGGAAATCTAAAGTCTTGCCTTAATTGGATGGAAAATATTAGGTACTTCCTTGCGTAGCTGGGCAATCCTAAGTCTTATCTTAACTGAATGGGCAATCGTAAGTCTCTCCTTGATTGGCTGAGCAATCTAAAGTCTTGCCTCACTTGATCAGAAAATATTAAGTACTTCCTTGCTTAGCTGGACAATCCCAAGTCTTGCCTTAACTGGCTGGGAAATCGTAAGCCTTGCCTTACCTGGCTGCACGATTCAAAGTCTTGTCTTGACTGGCTGGACGATAAAAAGTCCTGCCTTTATGGTCTGGGGAATCCAAAGGCTTGCCATAATTGGCTAGGCAATCTAAAGTCTTGCTTTAATTAGCTGAAAAATATTAAGTGCTTTCTTGCTTAGCTGGACAATCCCAAGTCCAGCTTTAAGTGGCTGAAAAATATTGAGTCTTGTCTTAGTAAGCTGGAAAATCCTAAGTAAATTTACAATATTAAATGAATCATAATAGTGAAATTTGTTTTTTTTTTAAAGCCCTGTTTTCCATATTCACTCTTCTAGGAGTTTAAACAAAAAACTGAGCCAATCGGAAAGGAACTCCCGAAAACCCCTTAGATAACATTTGCAAGGGTCAATGGCATACCATCTCGGCGTTAATGGGTTAATGCGCTAAATTGAAGAATTTCATTTCAAGGTTAGCCCACTTGTAGCGTGGAATTCAATTATTTCACGAAATGTAAACGACTAAATTCGCTGCTCCCAGGGTTAGGTGGGTTAGCCTGCTTGTGACTTGGTAGGGGTGATTTCTGGGTTTAGGTGGATTAGCAGGTAGGTGGGTTAACCCCTAAAAAACGTCTTCCGTAGAAATGAAAAGACACGGGTTCCATATTTTTTACTGTTTTATCAATGTTTAAGGTTTGATTCCAAAAGACTGTACGATTTTTTGTTGGTATTTTGTGCGGGATCCTTTGTTCTTTTTTTAAAGCCCTAAATTATGGCCGCCATATTGGATCTTCTAGGGGTTATAACAAAAAATTGACACCGACAATAGAAAATGCACCCTCGAAAACCCCTAAAATAATATTTTGAAGAAAAAATATCGTACCGTCAGCAATAGAGAATGCGTTCTATAAATCTGAACACCTCAGCGTTAATGGGTTAAAACTCTAAAATAAAAAATTTTAAATTACAATATTTTGCTCAAAAATGAAGATATCCTAATAAATCTAAGTAGGTTTGAAAGGTGAAGATTAGTACTCTCAAATTCCATATTCGCTTTGTGGTGGGCATTTTTCTTGTACTATTACGTAACCTCAAAAACAGCTAAAAACGCGTTTTTTGCATTTTTCGGCTAGGATAGGACGACTATAAGGACATTGAAAAAGACCCAAATCTCTCAGACTATCTCAGGGAGTAAATCGTTTCAAATCGCCTCTAGTTATAGTCTCAAAGGGGCTAGGCTATTTCGCTAGAGAATACGCAAAGATTTCTATCGGTAGGGTATCCGCGAAATAAGTGAGTTTTCCGGACTGAATACTGAAAAAAGGTTGATTTTAATTAGGGATCTCGATTTTTTTTGCAAACTTCATGGAAATGACGCGACGTGAGTGCAATGTGCACCCTCGTTGCAAGTGCGAAATTGAAAAGTAGTGAGTCTTTACGCAGTCTCCAGACGCAGAAGAGGATATACATGGCGGTAAAGTTGAAAGTGTAGACTAAACATTGTCTGAAATTAGTGAAAATTGTAAAATTTCTCGTGGATTCAAATAACAAAATTCATAAAAGTTTTATTTAATAAGTTAAAACATTCAGAAAAATGTAAAGTTTTTTTTAAAAAGAAGTTGAAACAGCTTATTTCTGTTGTACTGCTCTAATAAATCTTTAAATTATACTTTTTAAATGATAATTCATCTATCACCCATAATTAAGTCTTTGATAATATCACAGCTCTTGCAAAATATGTAATTTTGACAACAAAATTATCGTCTCCCGTCCATGAGATATAACCAGGGTTGGCTCGGCCAGTAACCGGCCGGCTCCCGACTTGTTGATTCGAGATAAATGTAGCCTGACCGGCCCATTCTGCTCTACTGATTCCTTTAAATTCATCCTTGGCCAAGATCACGTTATATCATTAAAAATCTGTTCTTCTAAAATTCTTGTTCAGATTATAATAGAGATTCCAGGCTAAAAAATTCTTGTTTCACCGGAAATAACACCTCATTTATAGAAGAATACGCAACGAAATTGGGTGTACAATAAAAAAAAATGTGGCATATATCACTAGCTTTCAGGCATACAAAGTTTTAAGTAAATTAAAATTGTTCTGTAGAAAACAAAAAGACTCCTTTTTATAGTAATTATATTTTTTTTCTTCAACAGATGGTAAATGTATATTTCAAAAACTATGATGAACGGGACATGGTTTTTACTTTTCTTTAGATTAACCTTGAGGATTGAGTAGCACTCCACTTCTAATACACGAAAATTTATATGTATTTTTTATTAATTAAGTACATTACTGAATAAAAATAGTTTTATCAAAGAATAAATATTCCGGAAAAACCTTAGTGTAAATAAGGTTTAACAAACTATATCATATACAAAAGAAAATATAAATTTTCTTTAACAAACTAAGAATTATATTTTAAAAAAAAATACATTTAACTAATGTGAATTATCAAAAAAGAAGTTCATTTTCTACCGACACCAGTTAGTTTTTAACCAGGGAATGGACTTTTTACAAGAAAAAATAGAACAATTCTACAACTGTACATGATTTTGCAAACAAAAAAACACAAATGTTCTACAAACTAGTTATATTTTCATAAATCAAGCAATTTTTTTCTTGAGTAAAATAAAAAGTTTTAAGTAAAATGGTCGAATTTTTAAGTATGAAAGACAAGTTTTTTTACTGAAAAGGATTACTCACTAACAAAATTGTGGAATTGAAAATAATTACATTTTTAAACGAATAAATGAATTCTTTACAAAAGATGTAGCAGTAAGCCATAACTCATTGTAGATTCTAAAAATAATTTTATAAAGGTTCCACGTCTCTTCAATTAACAGAATTTAAAGTTGATATGTTTATTCGTTTCATAAATTTTTAGAATTTTAGTGGGATTTTTTTTTTTAATGTAGAAAAACTTTAATGTTAAGATTAAATTTAATGTTTCCATTTTCAACGTTTCTAGCTTAAAATTGTTGAAAATAATATAAAAAATGTATAATTAATTGATTCTTGAATTTAGAGCATTGAAAATGATAACGTAAAATAAATTTCTACAATTCTTGTCTAAATCTTGGAACTCATTAGTTTCTAAAAGTTAAAAATATTAAATTTTGTAGTTTATCTGCAGTTTATCAAAAGTTGTTAAATTAAAAAGTGTTAGTACCTTCAATTTTTTACATGTAAATATAATTGGCCATGAAAAATGTTTCAGAACAGAGAAAAAACCGGGAATTTTTTTCTTGGATTAAAACGGCCACCCTGTTATTCAAGTACTTAGCCTTTATCTTATTTTTAATATTTCTACAAAATAATTTTTAAATATAAAGATATAGTTTCAGTTTAAGATAAAATCTTCTGTAATTTTTATTAAAATATATAGCTTTTATTAATTTTTTTTTTACAATCCTATGGAAGAATATTTAAAAATCAAAATATCGTTTTAGATAAAGATGAAATGTTTCGTATTTTTCATTAAAATATGCACACTGTACTTATTAGAATTTCTACATTTCTGCTTAATTTTTTGTTTGAAATGAAGATATTTATATGTAAAGATTTTATTTTATATCTCACAACCTATTCAAACAAAAATATTAAAACATGAATTGCCAATTATTATATAAACAAACATAATATTGATACTATCAAATTAAACAACAATCAATTATTGCAACTGCCAGAACAGTGACTCCATCCTCTGAAATCGTGTATCACTTCCGCAGAATATCCTATTTAAAAAAAATGTCTCGCGCATGTCGCATTCGGGTTTTACGACAAAATTTTCTCTCAATATGGCTTTTTGTCAAGCTCTAACATTTTCTTCACCTTCTGGCACATAAAAAAAATTAAATTTTTTGGAGCAGCTGTCATAACCTGATATTTACATGCAGGAAAAACAAACCGCATTCTACCCATTTTTCTTATTTTAGTGCAAGCTTTTAAACTTAAGAAATGTTTAAACTTTAATTTGTCGTACATAAAACCGAATGTTATTGCGGAAAATGTTAATCAAATTAATTTTTCACTAATCTTTCCTATGCTTGCCATATAAATATAGGTTGGGAGACTTCAGCGTGATCTGGCCTCTACGCTTCACTTGATCGCACTAGTGAACTAACGTCGATGCAGGGGGCTGCATATGAATGACTCATCATGTTTATTTGTTACAATTATATTTTGAACTCATATAATGAAGAAAATATAACCAAAAATATGAAGATTCTTTCAAAAAACGTTCCAAATGGAAATTGGGGAAGGTGAGGAAAAAGAGTTTGATCCAAAAAATGTTTCGTGGTAGAGTTATTAATTTGAAAAAAAAAACAAGAAAGTACAACAACAAATAAAAACAGGCAAAAATGTACCCCTCATGATCCATTTTTGAAGAAAATGGTCCTGGTAGACACCGAGGGGGAAAATAAAGGCGTGAAGAAATTTCATTGTACATGTCGTTTCATTCTAGTCCCTCTGGACTGGGCCATTCCGAGTCACCCATCTTCCCGCTTTTCATGCCGAACAATTGATATTTCTTAATCTATCAAAAGAAATTTTTTTTCTATTTTGAAAACTTTTAAAATGTTGAAAAGCATATAACTTTTTGAATTTCTGTTTGATCGAAAAATGTAACTGACATAGTTTCTAAATATATTTGCTATCTAGTAAAGAATTTAAGTAAAATTTCTTAATCTTTTAGAAAAGTATTTTTTTATATTTTTCTTAACATTTCCAAAATTCAAATTCAAATTTTAAAACCGCTCTAAATTTTTGAATTTTGGTTGGAAATATCTGTTTAACAAATTTAACTTTCATTTTGAGAACCTTAAGAAGTGTATCAAAGGCTGACTCGATTGGACAAATCCTTCAAAAGTTAGCGTGGCTACAACACATTCAGGTAACCATACATACAGACATGCAGACATACAGACAGACATACAGACAGACATACCTGCAGACAGAAAGACAATGATAAAATTGAATGATTTTTGGATGCTGTAAGTGCCGAAACGTAAAGACCTGTTAAAAAACAAGAAATAGAAAATTTTGACGATTACATTACACTCTCATGAATATATTATTCCCGTAATGTGTTATTTTACTTTATGTAATAGCGCGAATTCGTAATTTAAAATAAAATTAGCAGTTCATAAAAAAATATGAAAATCTTAGGTCAAACATGACAGTCATAACATTCAAGCTAAAGCCAGGATGTAACGACCAAGTCATGACAATAATAAATAAATACAACATTTTATATTTAATTCATGTAAAAGTATAAACTAAAAAGCCCAAATTCAAAAGTTGAAAACTTGTCACTTGTCAAAAAAAATTAGTTAGAAATGTATATAATAATTTCAAAAAGTTATAATCATAGAAAACGTGAAAAATAAAGTATTTGATTAAAACGACGCCTAGTGGGCGCAAAGTTTGGCGACGTTTTTACGATATCATTACGACATCTTTACGACAACTTTACGACATCCTATGTCCATGTCGTTCAGGTATATTATTTTCGTATTTTATTTCTGAAATAAAAACTCTTCTCCTGTGTCGAATATTATTCACAACAAAAAATTGCAAGCAAATATGATATGCATATAAGGGGAATTATACTTACATTAAATGTTACAATAGTTAATAGTAGGTTAAAATAGTTATTAATAGTAGGTATAGGCTTTGCAACCTTTTTATGGAAAATTGTGTCACTGGTTGGACTTGATCATTTTCTAACTACAAAGAAAAGTTTACTTTTTTTACCTTGTAGGCAAAAGGTACATATTGAAGGAACCTCTTGGTGCAACCAGAAGTTCAAGCAGGGGCTATAGACATATTAGCTTAATCTAAACAGCTATTGAGTTTAAACACATTACGCCAAATTTCATAATTAGCATATGTTTCTATTTCACTTGAATTAACACGCATTTATCTTAGTAAAATATTCGTCGGAAGAAGACATTTTTTAGAATGGTATCATTACTACTCTACATTCAAGGAAAAAATGTCTTCTATCCAAAGGAATACATTTTAAATGTATAGCTTAACAAAATGATTTTTTTAATACTATAATGTTTATTTGTTATCAATAATCTAATTTTTCTAATCAAATAAAACATTTTCTGTAACTTAAAAGAATACATATTTATGTAAGCACAATATTTTATTTATCCAAATAAATGCTTAATCGGCATAAATGCATCAAATCCTTGTATCCTGAATAATTCAACGATTCGAACTCATCAAATGAAATAAATATTTCTTCGACGGACTAATTATATTGCAACGAATGTAGATATTTTTAGGAAACGAAATCATTTGCTTAAAGTTACGAAATATTTATTTTAATCCAAAAACTAACGCAAGAGAATTCATTTCTTTGAATAAATAAAAATAATGCAGGTTCAATTAAGAATTATTGCTGTTTTCTAAGTGAAATATTTTTTTGATTAAAAGAATATGTTTTGAAATAGTTTCCTTTGCATTCTACATTAAAGGAAAAATTTGTTCATAGCAAATGCACACATTTTTTATGTCTATTATAGAAAAATAATTATAATATTAATGCCATGTTTAGCTTCTATCAATAATTTGAATTTGCTAATCGAATACAAAATTTTCTCTAACTTGAAAGAATACCTATTTTCTGAATGTACTTGAATTAAAAAAAAATTATTTTAATAAAGAAAATAACGCTAGAAAATTCATTTTTTAAATGAACACAATATGTCAGGTTCAAATAAAAATTACTGCTCGGAAATAATATTTTCGTGACTCTAAGAGATACGATGTAGGATTAAAATGAATGCATTTAATTGTTTACATATTTTTCAGTGTGTATATTGATATCAAATAAAATTATATTATACTCAATATTGACTGTATATTAACTAACAGTGAAGCTAAATAGACGAATTATCAAAAAGACAGTTATATTCTCCGCAAAGAAGTTCACTTTCAACCAAGAAACTTGTATTTTCTATCATAAAGACATTCATTTTATTCCAAATAGTTAAATTTTCAACTTATGGAGAATACTTTTTTAACCAAAAATGCAGCAGTGAAATATTCAGGTAAAAATTAAGTGTTAGTAACAAAAATTACAAATTACAAATAAAATAATTTTTTTACAAAGTCGTTCCAATTTTCATCCGACAGTTATGTTTTTCACCAAAAGAGATATATTTTTTATTATATATTTTATTTTCGAAACAAGGAGATGAATTCTTCTTCAAATAGAATAACTTTTTACACAAAAAGTAGAATTTTCAATTAAATAAATAAATTTTGGATAGAAAAGTTAAATTTTAAACCAGAAATATAAAAACTTTAACAATACAAGTTAATGTAAAACTAAATGGTAGAATTTTGAAATGAACTTCAGTACCTCCGATCAAATCAAAGATACTAATTTTCAACAAAATGGTTGAATCCTCGACCAATAAAATTTCAATGTTTACCCAAAGAGTTATATTTCGAACCGAAACGAATGAATTTTTAACCAAGCCTATCAAATTGATATAAAAAGTACCATTTTTTAAAGATAAATTCATTCATTTTCAAGTAAACAGTTGATTTTCCAACTAAAAAAGAAAATTTTGTGAAAAGGAAACATCATTTTTCAGCAAAGAATTTAATAGTAACATTTCCATCTACAAAATTTAATTGACAAACAAAATAAAAAACCAATTTTTAACAAATATTCTCATTTTCAACAAATTATTTCATTTTCTAAAAAAATTTAAATTTTAAATAAAATGATGAATCTAAAAAAAAATCAAATAAATTCTTAGCAACAGCATTTAGCAAATAAGAAGAATTGTTAACAAAATCCATGAATTTTTAACCAATATTTAAAGTTTCAATTTAAGATATCGATTTTTAAATAAACAAGAAAACAATTCTATTTATGTTTAGTTGATATTTGGTGGCAATAGTCTAGACAGGTTTGCTCAGGAAATGACCCAGGTTAACATTCGATAGAACTTTACTTTTCCGGAGGAACAATTTGATTGTTTAGAGTTTGCCATACTCTAGCTATTTTTTTACAAAATTCATATAGATTTGTATTTCACGTCTCTCAGTTAGGTTTCACCACACAGTAATTTAAGAATCTGACTATTAAAATCAACTGCATTCTATTTTTGCCCAAATTGAAGTGAATACAATAATTTTACCATTAGAAAAGTCCTAAATGCCGTACCTTTTTCTAAACTATGTAGCACTAAGATCAGTGAAAACCAATAGGCATTTGAAGTTTTGACGGGTTTTACCTTACTATACAGCTGGTACGGTGACGAGTATCAAAGGTGAAAAATAGATTTGACCTCCTGTTGCTATAAAAATGCAATTGACTGGTTCCCTCTCAGGAGAGATACTTAAATGATATTTAGAGTGATCGTAAACCTGAAAATTTTCAGCCGCAAAATATCGAAGTGTGCGTTTATTTTCCAAACGCATTATAGCGTGCACAGGATCTTCAATTTCAGCAGGAAAAGCCTTATAAGTAACTTCCGCTCTGCTGGGTCTAATACTCTCTTGCCAGTAAAAAGTGTGGCATTCGTAGTTATTAGCCTCCTTTTTCAAATCTATGTAAACAGAAGGGTTAGGCGGATGTAAATCTTTAGTTTTCATCTAATTTGCTGTTTCGCCATCAGGAAGCGGGGTCACGTATTTAGAAAAAATGGAGTTATCCCCCATTCGTACAAACATTTTATATTCAAACAATTCTCGAAATCCATGTGTACCTAATTTTACAACAAAACATTTTATATGCATGAACATTTTGTATACCAATGAAACTTAAATTGCTAACAATTTTGAAAAACCATCCCTACATTTTTTTATGTTTTCCAATGGATTTAGAAGAATAAAATAATGTTTCCTTGATGTTTCTGTTTTTGTTAACATTTTAAATTAATAACTTATTTTACGCTTGGATTGTATTCTTAATGAAAGTTAATATACATATAAGTGCGCGTCACTATAGGTATTCGAGAAAGTTTTTCTTCTGCTCGAGGATAAGAAACTATGCCCGTAAAACCTCGAAAAATACAAATAAGCAGCTTCATTTTAACACCGTACTAGAGAGGGGCTGTTTTGAAATTTTTATAATGAAATTTTTCCATTCGACGTGCGGCAGATTTTCATGTTGATTTTAATAAATTTTAAATTATTTAGACCACAATTTTTCTTTTTTAAGCAACTTAAATGATCCTTGAAAATTGTAAAAAGTTAGTATTTTTGGAATGAGTGATGCGGGAAGTATATAGTTGAGAATATTTTTCTGGATATATTTTCTAATTGCTTAAACAATTTATATTCATTTTTTTCAATAAATTCATGAAAAGGTAATATTCACTGGAGTTTTGAGGGACTCAACGAAGATCGAATAATACTTTGGTTCAACAAATTTCATAATATTTTATTAAACCATTATTATTCATTCCTTTTCGACTTTTTATGACTTTTATCTGAAATGGGTCATTAACAAGCTATTGTTTCATTCAAAAGCTATGTCTCAATTATTAACAATTTGCTTCATTAGATTATGAATATTAACTTTTCTCGTGCGGAAAAAATGAGAAAGTTAATTAATGTATTCATTGCATAATAAAGAAAATTGTTTAAGCAAATAATATTTTTTCAACATCTCAGGTATAACTTTTTTATAGTAGTCGATTTAAACATATAATAATATCTTAAAGACACAATATTTCTTTTGTAATCGATTAATTCTTTCATTATTTCTAGTGAATACGATCTTTTCACGATAGGTGATGAAAACAAAAATTAAAATATATTGTGTAACCAATTCAAAAATACCTCTCAACCAAAAATGTTATCCTCAACATTTACCTACTGTGTTATTATGTTTAAAAAATATTCAATTATCATAATTGACAGGGAAAATAAGAATAAAAAAATTAACAGTTCCATATAT
>NC_046663.1:57539400-57540659 GCF_010883055.1 Belonocnema kinseyi
AGGGTTCTCGACTTTTCAGTTCTGCTGGCTGCAGGTATACTAAATATATAATAATAACAAAGCTTAAATGTTTATTAAAATAGAACCGGCACTTTAGCCAAATCGATAATTGTAGGGCATTTAGCTCTACTCATGTAATAAAAAGGTCTTTTCTGTACTAGTTTATAATCAATTATGTATTACCAGTATTTTTAAAAATTATATTGCTGAAATTAAATTTATTGTAATAATTTCTATAGAGTGACTGAAAAAATAATTTTTTTCAATATATTTCGATATAAATATCTCGAAGAATGTTTCCACAAATGCATGTAATTGCGTCTGGTATAACTTTTGCATCGCAGAGGAGTTTAGTAGGATTTTTCTTATTTAATGAAAGGCGGCACATAATATGACATCTTTGGTCAGAAATCTATTTTCAATTCTACAACTCTATATCTACAAAAGCAAAAATTTCAAGAACTTGAAATCAGAACTTATTCTATTTTAGATTTGCTAACATTTAAAGATGAAAAAAATTATTTCAGCTGCTCAGGTATGCCATTTTCTTAGAAAAAAAGCCTTCCCGTGTAGAAATTCCACCGGTTGGCCCTAATATAACAAGGTTTCTGGTCAGATCCCGGACGGTCTACTCCTGGCTGGGTTTCATGGACAGGAACCGATTGGGAGCCGGTCGGGCTAAATTTTTCTCGAATCAAGAGGTCCGGGGCCGGCCGGTTACTGGCCGGGCGAACCCTGGTTATATCCCATGGTCGGGAGCCGGATGGGCACTGGTCAGGTTAATGTTTTTGTAGTAATTACACATTTTTTAAGAGCCATGATATTATCAAAGACGTGATTATGGATGCTAGATGAACTATTATTTGTAAATTATAATTTAAAAATTTATTAGATCAGTGAAACAAAAATAAGCTTTTTCAATTCTTAAAAAAGAACATAAAATTTTTTCGAATAATTTAACATTTTAAATTAAACTGTTATTATAATTTGTATAAACTTAATAATTTTTATAAACTTCTCTATATTCAGACAATGTTTAGTCTGTACAATTTCAAATTTACCGCCATATATAGCATCTGCTGTGTCTGTCGTCTGCATAGACACTCAGTAATTTTCAGTTTCGTACCTGGAACGAGTATGCTCCTTGCACTCACGTCGCGTCGCACAGTGGGGTGAAATCGGAAAACGAGGTTCAAAATGACATTTAGAACGCAATTATGCACCGATTTTAGAATTTTTTTTTTTTGAAAAATTCAGAA
>NC_046663.1:57540759-57544222 GCF_010883055.1 Belonocnema kinseyi
AATTCACATTTTGGCCGTTTTTAGGTGAAAAGAAACCGTTTTTTCTTTCTACCTTGTTGCAATTATGTTGCCAGTGATGTTTTCTGAAAAAAAATTTGCCACTCATCAATATTTGTTTATTTATAAACAAATGCACATTTTGGCCGTTTTTAGGCGAAAAGGAACCGTTTTTTCTTCCTATTGTATTGCAATTATGTTGGCAGTGATTTTTTCGAAAAAAAATTTGCCACCCATAAATATTCGTTCATTTTATAAACAAATTATGTAAACAAATTCACATTTTGGACGTTTTTAAATAAAAATTAATCGGTTTTTCCTCTCACCTTGCTGAAATCATATTTACAATGATGTTTTCTAAAAAAAAAAATTACAAACCAGCAATTACATGCCTTCATCCGTGCACAAGATTCTCTTGCATGGATCCAAAATCATTTAATCGTTCTTGATTCCTATCGGTCTATTATCGGAAGAGGCTCAAGAGGCAAGAAATAAAGATTTCAAGCGAATTCGTGAGAACCATACGCGGAAACTCAGTCGGCATGCAACAAACACTGATCTGATCCACAAGCTATTGATCTCATCTGATGCGTATTTAGCACATTTGATAGAAAAGTGGAAATATACGGTCAGTGCCCTTGATCCAGAAGCTATCGATCTTGGATCCATAAAGGGCTAAAAAACTCATAGTAATATAGGACTGTGATTCGTGAGAGGCAAGGGGACTCACGATAAAAAATCACCCCGATTCTTATACTTATTGTAATATATATAGAATGTCTTGTTTTTTCTTAAAATTGTTTATAAATTTTATAAATTGTATTGTTCTACTAGGCAAGTCATTTATCAATATAGTTTGAAAAATAATAATAGAAAAACGATTTCTTTCTGACCATAAATATCTGCAATGTACATTCGTTTATAAAATAAACGATTAGTGATGCTTGGCAACATTTTTCCAAAATGTGCATTCGTTCATATAATTTATTTATAAAATAAACATCTATTGCTGGTTTGTAAATTTTTTTTTAGAAAACATCACTGTAAATATAATTTCAGCAAGGTGAGAGGAAAAACCGATTAATTTTTGTTTAAAAACGTCCAAAATGTGAATTTTTTTATATAATTTGTTTATAAAATGAACGAATATTTATGGGTGGCAAATTTTTTTTCGAAAAAATCACTGCTAACATAATTGCAAAACAATAGGAAAAAAAAACGGTTCCTTTTCGCCTAAAAACGGCCGAAATGTGCATTTGTTTATATAATTTGTTTATAAATAAACAAATAATGATAGGTGGCACATTTTTTTCAGAAAACATCACTGGCAACATAATTGCAACAAGGTAGAAGAAAAAACGGTTTCTTTTCGCCTAAAAACGGCCAAAATGTGAATTTGTTTATATAATTTGTTTATAAAATAAACAAATAACATTTAATGTTAAATTTAAATATCCACGTATCATCCTCACAATGAAAGAAAGCGATTTCAGAGCAGAAATATACGTTGAAGCCGAATAACCCTTAATGTCGAGTATTTGTTAATACAATTTGTTTATAACAATTAACTATGCAAGTTAAGAATTTTTTTAGATTTCTTATACCCCTGTGCACTAAATTCAAGGGACGAGAAGTATAAGAAACATTTTGTCTAGAAGATAAAAAATGAAATTAGAAAAATCGACATTTTTTTCGATGTTTGCATTAAAATAAAAATTAAATAAACAAAAAAATAAAAAATCTACTCGCACCATTTTTTGAAAAATTTAGTTCTGAATTTTTCAAAAAAAAAAATTCTAAAATCGGTGCATAATTGCGTTCTAAATGTCATTTTGAACCTCGTTTTCCGATTTCACCCCACTGTGCGTCGTCTCTTCGAAGTTCGCAAATAAAATCGTGACTCATGGTTAAAATCAACCTAATTTCAGTGATTAGTTTGAAACCCCCACTTAGTGCGCAAATAATTATTATTTTAAATTAAAATATAGTCTGGTGTATACAGTTTTTACTTTCTTCCTTCCTAACCTTAAATCACCACGTGGCTTTCAAATCGCTTTCAGATTCTATCATCAGGGAATACAATTCTACTCCAATTTTCTTGCCACAGTTGGTTCACTTGATTTAAACTTTTAAAGTTCACCGTAATCTTTACGATGAGCCTTAAAAGACAAAAAAAGTTACCAACTTCTCGCCTGAAGCAACATTTCTTAACCGCTTTTTGGCCGGATAACCCGACCGGATCCCAAGCGGTATTGAAGCCGGAATCCAACCAGTTTACCGTGACGTTTTTAGCCGGATCCCGGCCGGATTTCCCGACCAGCGCCCGGCTTAATGCGGGGCTATCCGGCTGGCACCCGGCCGGATCCCTGATTGGATTCCTACACGGGTTTCAATAAACATTCTAAGCTTTTTTATGACTTAATTGAAAATAAATACAAAATTTTATCGTGTCTCGTTTGGAGATTTTCTTATTTTTGAGGCTTTAAATTCTCAATGAATTAATTGATAAAGAAACTACTGAGTAGCTACTTCTTGTCTAGCATAGCGATTAAAAAATACTGGAGGAAAAAATAACTAACCCAAATGGGGTATCGACTTCATACAACCAACACAGCTGCCTTGCTCACTTAAATCTGTAAGTACAAATAGCAACAGATACCTTTTTTATTCTTAATTCACTGACAACGAGAGGTGGCGAGATGCAAGATTAGATCCATTAAATATGTATTTTTTCTTTAGATCAGAGGATCTTAGTTTCTGAGTTATAAAGGTTTTAGTTTTCACTTTTTAATCTTGGGCGCGCTACTTAGTACTCGCAAGCAGAACAGTCAAGTGTAAATGCTCAAACCTCGATATCTCGGAATCCAATATCCACTGGACCGAAAGAAGAAATACGCTTTTACTGTTTCTTTTATGCTATTTTGCCTTTTTGAGCCCCGTTCTGTTTCAAGCAATAGAAAAAAACAAAAATGTACAGGATACAATCTTTTTAAGTCTAATCTTTAATTTAAGCCAATAATACTCAGAACATATGACCGGACAGCTAAGATAGAAAAATAATGCCCAAGCTAGTTTGCGTTTATTTTCAGATATGCTTGAACATTATTAGTCATATATTGGGAACCAATTACGATGTTTTAAGTTTTTCTGGCAAAAATGTTATTTTTCCTTCAAAAATTGAAAATTCCGCGTAGACCAATCAAAAAATAATCTTCTCAAGTAAACTTTAATCTATAAAATTAAACACACTGATTTTAATAACATTACGAAAACTTTGAAGGTATGGTCACTTTCTAGTTGTCATGAATGTACCATTTTTACGATACTTACCAACGAAATTTAAAATAAAAGGTAGAGTAGCAACCAAAGTATAAAGCAACTAATTAATATTCTGATATTTCAAATGTGTGTACTATTTTGATATTTGAGTTTTCGCATTTCTGAGTACAAATGAAAGTTGTGTACA
>NC_046663.1:57544322-57560416 GCF_010883055.1 Belonocnema kinseyi
AGACGAAGCTATATATAAACTATATAACAATATATAACTTTTCCACCTGGGGTTGCTTTGTCAGAAGATGGCGCTGCATGTATCCATAGGAACAATTTTTACATTTAAAGTGCATAATTTGAATGATTCACATTAATAGCGACATGAATTTTACAAACACTCTTCTGGGTCATTCTATTTAAAAAATCTAAACATTAAAAACCAAAAAAATTTTTACCTAGGCATGTGAAAGCATCAAAATTCTTCTGTATTTAAACTATCAAAAATAAAAATAAAAAAATACAGGCCTACACAAAAAAAATCGGCCGCTGAATCCGAATCTAGCCTCAGAATTTCTCCTACACGTCTCAGTTTTCCCCTAGATGCAGAAAAAAACGAAAACCTAGGGATATTCTTGACCTTATTTTAATGATATCAGCATAAGCGAAAATAAACACATGGATGTTATATTCCTAAGTATAGTGACTTATAGAGACATAATTTGGTCACAGAAATTCCCTAGTGTGCCTTCTGTTTCCCCTAGTTTGAGTAATTCTAGAGAAATTGAAGGTCTTTCTGATATTATATAGATTTAGCGGCAAAAAATAACAAAAATGCCATATTATTTGCATATTTGCGTGCTTAATCAAAATTTGAACACCAACATATTCGGGCTTTTTCCATTTTTTCGCCAGATGCAAAAAAAAGTTTTTTGCACGATACAAGTGAGTAATTACGCATACAAAACTGTAAAGGATATTACATTCTTGTTCTTTTTTCCCGTATAAATCTACATGATCTGAAACAGACCTTTTAATTCCCTAGAATTACCCCAACTATGGTAAACAGAAGGAATAATAGAGAATTTTTGTGTACAAATTAAGTCCCTACAAGTTGTTATCCCGAAGAATATAACATAGATGTGTGTCTATTTTCGCGTATACTGGTATTGTCAAAATAGCGTGCAAATTATTCTTAGGTTTTCCGTTACTTTCTGCATCTAGGGGAAAACTGAGACGTGCAGGAGAAATTCTGAGGTCAGATTTGGATTCAGCGACACAAAATCCATACCCATAGCCTGGGTAATGCTAATTAAAATGAACTATTTCAACGTCAAAAACAAGGATAAATAATTCATTATCCTTTCTTTGAATGAAAGGTTTCTTTGTCATAAATCAATGCTTTAATTTTTTTGTACTATCTGCAAGTTAATAAGTAAAGCAATCATTTTTCTATAAGTTCAACGGTATCGGATTGACTTTCAGTTTTGGAAAGTTAAGAAAGAATGTCCTATATAAAAGCTAAATTTTTTGGTTACTTTTTAATAATATTATTTTTATTTAAATTATTTTATCAAAATTATTGTCAATGAAATACGTCAACTTAATTTCAATTTTGATGTAAGTTATCCGTGATCAATAAAAATCAGGATCTGAGACAAAGAACAGAAAGTCCTCGGCTAAAAAAATTTTTTAATACAAATTTATCTCTTAATCGTTTATTTTTTGACTGGCTTTCAGATTGAATGAATTAAAACATAATCTTTTCTCGTTTAGTGACTTTTCAGACTCTCAGGCTTTAAAATCGGCTCTGCTTCACTATTGGGGCTACTGTGCTGAAGCTTTTACAATTTGGAATGTTTTATTTAGCAATAGTTTTCAATTTTGAAATCCGTGGAATAAACCGTGTTCAAGCTAGAAACCTTTCAATCCGTAATAAATTAAAAGTTACTATCATAAATTTATTTATTGTAGTATTTATGGAAAGGTATAAGGCTTAGGTTCAAACTCAATATCGCAGATTAAAAAACAAATTCGACTTCTTATAGGCCCCTGAATGCAAAAAGCGGGTTTTAGTCAGCGAAGGAAATGCTAAAAAATCCCAGGTTCCATTTTACGTTTAAGTTAAGCCATAGCAAAGAGACCATGAATAGACTAAAATTATTCATCCAGAAAGGTTTTAAAATATTGTGATTGTCAATTCTGTCATATAGTATTAGAAGAATGCCTGAAAAGGGCGAAGTTGATATTTCTAAAGTATTTGTATTTCGCAACTTGTTTTTCTCGAGTTTTAGGTTTAAAACTTGCGTACGGCTAACTGGAGATGACTCTCTTTTTTGAACCAAATTAGAAATTCGGTCACATACTACCAAAGAGCGCAGTCAGAAATGATTCTATTTTATTAATCGTTTACTCAATAATATCCGCATTGTAACACGAAACTTAGAAAAGACATAGATTACATTAGATTAATAAACACCTGTCTCCCTGAAATTTGTCTTCAAGCTATAATGAAAATTTTAGGCTAAGAATCTCTTGCATCACCAGAAATAAAATTCTATTTATTAGAGAAAAGCAACAAAACTGTGTCTAAAATTAATAAAATATATTGCATACATTACTAGCTTGAAAGTATAAAAATTTGTATCTTAATTAAAATTGTGCTGTAACAGACCCTACTGAAAGACAAATGATTTAATCTACAATATAAAACGATTAATTTTCGTGATAAATTTATTTCAGAAATTCATAAATAGACAAAAAGACACCTTTTTGTAGTCTAAACATTCCCACGGTGATTTCAAACTTTTTTTGGAAAACGCATGGATTTTATAGCACGTCACCTTTAATACATTGAAATTTCGGCATTTTTATTAATTGAATACAGTGCTATATAGAAAAAGTTTTATCAAAAAATAAATTTTCCGTGCAAGCCTCGGCCAAGATAAAGTTTTACATTTTTTCTAAAATAATTAAATTTGAACAATGTAAATTTTGGACAAGAAAGTTTATTTTTAACCGACACAGGTTAGTCTTGAACCAGAGAGTAAGTCTTTTACTAACAGAAAGGTAAAGCTTTTATAAAAGGACACAAGTTTTCAAACAGAGAATCACAAATGTTCTTAAAAATAGTTAAATATTTAAAAAAACAAATTTTTTGTTTAAGACAAAATAAAAAATTGTGAGCAAGTTGTTGAATTTTTAGGACTAAGATCGAATTTTTAACCTAATGGAACGAATTTTTAACAACATTTTAAGATTAAAAATTAATAATTAAATCTTCAACAAAAAAAAACAGAATTATTCACTAAAGATATATTAGTAGTTTTTTCAACTGTAAAGAATAAACCTTAAAACCCATAAAAGCTAAATTTTCGTATTGGGGTCTGTTTACTTAGTTAAAATTTAAGCAGACAAACGGGGTGAATAGAAAAGGAATTTTTTCACTGGATTTTATTTACTTAGTTCACGTTTAAGTAGAAAGTATGAAAAAGAAAAGCGCCCCAATAAATTGATAGGAATTTTTTATATTGCTTAGATCGGAGTATACGAGTTTAAACAAATACTAAAGTTTTTTCAGAATACTTTCAAAATACAGTGTTAAAAACCTGGAAACTTGGCCTGAAGGTACACCTAATTTTACGCAAGATTGTAGGTCCTTAGGAAATTACAAAATTGTACATTTGTATAACCACTGTATATTTAGTTGATAAGCAAAAACTATGATTTTCGGGCTTTAGCTCTTACAGTTAGAAAACAACCCTTCGTTATCAGACAGCTATTACTTGGAAATAAAATATTCTCTTTTGGAGTTTCGCAGTGTAAACAAAGTCCCTGATTTTTGTGTTCCTTGAAAATTCAAATTCCAATTTATAGATAGTTATCGGTTTTTTAGATGTAGCGATAGTTTATCAACAAAAAAATTCAAGCAATTCAAAGCTCAATAAAACCCTAATACTACTATCGATTTTTTCAGGTTCAACTTTTTACCAAGCGGGTGGATTTTTTGTGTATAGAGGTGGTTTTTGCACATTCTTGTGATGCATTCGAGAGCCCAAAAAAGAGAAAAATTTGGATGCAAAGTGTTTTTCGCAGATGTCATGTGTTGTAAGGGGGTGACTTTTCTGCACATAGGGGTAGATTTTAGAATTTTTTGGTGAAAGCGGAAGGCCAAAATGGGCCCAAAATTCTAGCTCACACTTCAAGGCCAGTTATACAATTCTAAGAAAGTTATGATTTCACAAGATAAATCTCTGTAAATCTACATTAGGAATTTTAACTGATAACGAAAATCAATTATCTATTAGAGAAATATGATTCATTCAAAATAAGTAGAAAATTTCTACTTTGATCTTTGAAAATCTACTGATTCCTAAGTGAAAATGTCTTAATTTATTGAAAACTGTATAAATTTCAATTAAAAAAGGAAACAAAAAAATTTAATCTGAAGTATTAAACATTTAAAAAAACGCGATTGTATAACATTTTCAAGTTGGCCGATACAAGAAGACAATATTCTAAATCTTTTAAAAGGATTATAACTGCTAAAAGATCACGATAATTTCAGGGTGTGATCATATATTAATGATAAAAAACTAGATCTAGTTTAGGCATTGAAAAAAAATATATACCTATATATATTATAATATTTACCGATAGAGTTAAAGACGGCCGCTAACGAGATGAACAAAGAGGCAAAAAGGAACTTCATTTTGTCAAAATATAGAGAAAAGAACTGATGAAATGAGAAATGACTGGGAGGGGCGGAGCTGATATTTCTGAGGAATTTGTATTTCGCAACTTGTTTTTCTCAAATTGTAGACAAAAATGTCGTTGAACTTACAAAATGAATGTTTTAAATGAAAAACATATTCTCACATTATAAATTCTCACTTTAACATAATTTGAAATAAAGTTCAAAATACTACGAGAAAATGGAAAATTTTAATAAATTTTGCAATTTTAAAGCTTCTAATCTTACCTTATAATTGCATTTGTATTTTATATGATGTAATGAACAAACTTCTTGATTTTTAAAGTAAGATGAAAATCTCGTAGTACTTACAAAGTTAATTTTTTTAGACGAAAAATATATTCTTAGATTCCAAATGTTTACTTTATCGTAATTTGAAATATAGTTCAAAATTCTGGGAGAAAATGGAAACATTTTATCAAATTTAAAAAGTTTTGAAGCTTTCAATTTTACTTTATAATTCCATTTACAGTTTATTTAATGTAATAAAAATAACGACAAAGACAGTTCTCAGATTGAATAGAAATTACTGGCAAAAAAAATTTTTACGAAATTATTACCTTGAAACGTTAAATTAGATTTTATGATTCTGCTTCTCGCAGCCAAAAAATAATAGTAAAATTTTACAAAATACTTGTTTAAAGCTTTCTGCTGAAATTTTTCTTTAAAGTATGATACAAAATTTCAGATTACAAAATTCTTGCATCACCAGAAATTATATCTTACTCATCAAAGATTTTATTCATTGAAGATCACACAGGCCGACGAAAGCTGGTCTACCCTCTGGCCCAGAAACCAGTTCATACTTTTTAAAAGGTTTTTGGCATACTGAATCTGAATCTAATGTCTAAATTTCTCAATTCACTCTGGTTACTAAATTATTCTAACCTAAATGTGCAAAACCAGCATTTTTTCCTATATTTGAGGTTATGTAGCATCGAATTTTTTCATTTACTCAGAAAGCCATAAAAGCCATTTTCAATTATAAGTCTCGTCCTATCGAATGCGATTGAGATTGCTAAAATATCTTTTGTTTTTGCTGAGATATCACATTTTGAAATTTTGATGCTTGTGAGTTTACTTCTGTGCAAAATTGGATGCTTTTGCACTTTTAGGTTAGGTTTTCGCGAAAACCAGAGCCAAATGAAAAATTTGGACATCATATATGGATTCAGCATACCAAAAACTTTCGGAAAAGTATATTCTGCTTTCTAGGTCAAAATCTTGTCGGTTTGAGTCATTTTTCACGATAAATATATTTAATGATGAAAAAAAAAATTATCTGAAGAAAGGATCAAGTTTATCTGATGTAAATATTTTTTTTACATAGGTTATATGTCAGACGGCTGCGTCTATTTTCACAGAAAAAATTTCCTTCATAAATATAAAAATCTTCGTGGTATTCAATTTTAAATATTCTCACTTTACTTCACTAATTTTAAACCCATAAATCAGTCACCTACACTTACTGAATACACAGTCCGCACTTTGGTTAGTTTAAATCAAATAGTCTTGTTTACAATGCGGAAAAGTCAAAGGTTATGGTGTTAAGGAGTGTAGATGAAAGGAATAATGGAGGTGAGTGAAAGTGGGAAGCAAAAACGATGCAGGAGTTAAAAGAGTGTGTGCGCCTGGTCTTTATGTTTCGTATGAATGGGGAAGCAGGTTGCTATATAAAAGAAAGAGTGAGAAGGGCAAATTTAGTTATGAGCCAGGTGTAGGTGGAGGGAAAGAAGTTGCTGGCAGATGGCTTTGAAAGGAAACTCAAATAGATCAAGTCCTTAGTAATGAGTGTCTTACTTAAGGGAGTTGAGGTGTGGAATGAGAGGAAAGAGAGTAGATTAAGATGATACAAGAGAGGTATGTAAAGTTGACACTGGGGTTGCCAAGGAAAACGTCTAAGATTACATTGACAGGAGGATGACGGGAATAAAAAGTTCAGGGATTATAACAGGAAACCGAGCTCACAAATATGATACATTTTTGTAAGTGGGGGAAAGTAAGCTGTTTAGGAAGTGTTCAAGAGGAAGGTATAAGAGATGGCTGAAAAGAACGACATGGAGAGGCAATGCAGAAGGAGAGAATAAAATAAGAGAGTAAAGGTTTTACAGGAGCTACGGGTGGATTAAGCCAAGAGAGAGGACGGAATATTTATGTGAGAAAGGAGAGAAACGAAGTCAGGTGCTTGTAGCGAGGATAAGATGACCATGCAAGGTTTTAATAGTTTTTGGCTTTCTAGAAAGAAGAGTATGTGTGAAATGTGAGGAACGAGAGATGGAAAGTGGAGAGCTGGTTGGAGGAGTGTAAGGAAAGGAGTTTCCCTTAAGAAAAGAGTGGGGTAAGTATGAAGGTTTTGTTGCATGAAAGGGAGGACAAAAGGCAGTATCATAAGTGAAGAGGGTGTTTGGTAAGATGGAGAAGAAGAGAACAAAGGAGGAAGAGGAATAAAGAAAAAAATTTTAAATAGGAGAGGAAGTAAGTGTAAGTACAGAAGTATTAGGTATCAGCCGCGAAGGCAGAGGTCGGCAATGCGAGTCAAAGCTGAAATTTAGGCACTAGGCACGTGGAGAGACGGTGGCAGTGAAAGGCTTCCCACCTCGCGAATTTCTCTTATCTTTTCTCGAAGGCGGCCTATAAAAAGCTGGCTGCGTTACTTTCTTCAAGCAGAAAGCACCTTAAACGGTCCACATCCTGCGCTGCCGACACGGGCCAATTAGTTCAAACTAGGAACAGTCTCCAGACCAAATTCTGAATGAGTTTTAGTTATTTCTATCCCCCCTAAATGGTGTCTCTGTTAATGACAATAAGTAAGAAGGGGAACATCGGGAATACAGAAACATGGCGGACAGTTAAATAACAAGTGAGTGATTATATTAACAATAACGTCTCTAAATTATATACATTTTCCGTTTAAAATAAATTTATATTATTTTTGAATTGAAAAAGAGGTAGACCTATTTGGAGTTATACTTATGTGTTGAGCCTAATGTCTTTGTTTTTACATTTTTTAAATTAGAATTATATAACAAATAATTTGCACAAGGAAACTATTTCATGCAATATGAAAAAATCTCAATGCATTTTTGATGAACCACTATTTCATGTTTGTTTTCAGTATTCCATAAAACGTTTTGTTTACATAAATTATTCTGCCCGTAATTCTAAGTTAATAAATATTTTATAATATTCATAGTATAGGTGGGGAGCGCGGTGAAGCGGTCGCCGGAATTGACCTGTAGTTTGTTCTATCTCCCCTTGATGGCGCCACTTCATTACTTTATTAAGTTTATATATTTTAACATTAAACTGCGGACAGTATGAGTAAGTTGTTCTTCCAACATCACCCACCATGGACGAGTAACTCTCCTCATACGGGACTTCTAATTTTTCGTGAAAATAAAACTCTGTGAATCGAAGTTTTGCTTTTTCCATCTCAAGGACCTGGACTCCTTTTCAGAATTTCAGCACTAAAGCAGAGGCGATTCCCAGCACCTACGCATTTTCAGGCCGTGGTTTATTTGTCTCCATTCCTACTATTTCTCACATGTTACTTTGATTTCTGTTTTTGCGTCACTATATATTTACTTGTTTTATTTAATAACTTGGATTAATTAAACGGTTTATAATTTCTATTTTTTTTTAACTACAGCAAAACTGTCAAAAGCGGGTACTGTGGCCAGAAACGCGTCATATTCTTAATTTGTCATTTAAAAAAATCTATTTATTTCCGCGTTTCGACATGTCTATTATTATTTCAATTACCTTGATTCTTTCGTTTATTTCGCTGCCCTTCTGCATTTTTACATCAATATTCATGATTTATTTCCTCATCATCTAATTCTTTTCAAATCTGATCGGATCTTATTAAATCCTTTGGTTCGTCATCTTCAAGCATTGGATAATTTGTATGTTTTATCTTTAGCTAAGGACCGCTAACTCTGACTTCTTTTTCGTTTCCTTCGGGCCACCCGTCGATCGTTCCACGAAAACCAAGGGGCTCAAATCCCTAAAAGAAAAGTCTAGGACAGGGGTCCTAATAGCGTCTTCAGAGCCACTTGAAGAAAGCTACTGCACTAACAGTTGAGAAAAAAATCAGGTTGAATCTCTCGAACGCCTTGCCCCATGTTCTCATTTAGACCATAAACTCTCACTATTAGCAGATGTCGCAAGCGTTGCCGAAAGTACAAGTAAGCTCGATGATCCTTTGCTTCTTTTACCAGTAAAATCAACTAAAAAACCTTCCATCTGATCGCAATCGCAGAACTGATTTTCACGCCTATAAAAGAGTTGCCGGCACCCGCTGAACTCCTCGGCGAAGATGTGGTGTTTCTCCGCGTTGGCAGTTCTGCGGAGAAATTTCCTAACACAGCATGTCATTTTAGTGAAGCGGAATTTTCCATTCTAAACTGAACTTAGTTCCTTTAAGCCGATTGGCAAAAGCTGAACCCTTTCTTTTCTCATCTTAGTAAACACGCGGCTCGAAAGTATCTGTTATTTTAATTGAATGAATTATTCTTTTTCCAAAAAAGTAAAAAGTCTAGAATTCTAAAGTCGACATTTTACTGTAATCCAAATCGCAGGAGCGTATTGTTTTCTCGTGTTATGATACGAGTAGCTCAACCGTCCCAGCTTGCGATTTTAGCAATTTCTTGTGGCTACCCCACCCCCTCCGATTATAACTATCGTCCTTTAGTTATTTTCAAAGGATTAATTTTTTTGACCCGTAGGAAAATAGACCACAAATTCCAAAAAAAGTTTCCTATGCCTAAGCCATGTGCGAGTGCAATAAAGTAGTTCGTACTTCGATTGTAATAAATATTTACCTGTAAGAAAAAATGTATTCTTTTAGTCAAAAGAAGTCTTCAGATTGCGTATTTAAGTACGGGTCAGATTTTGTTGGAACCATTTTTTTAAACAATTCTGATAACACAGATCCACGAAAAATTTTTCTGCACGAGATAAGTGACCAGGCTACCCTTATGGATCTTGAGACGATGAATCCGAATATGGTGTCAGAATTTGTCCTAGACGTCTCAGTTTTCGTCTAGAATTTTTCTTACGCGTACCAGTTTACCTTCAGATGCAGAAAATAGGGGAAAACCCAGAGATATTCTAGATATTATTTTTATAATACCAGTACACGGAAGAATAAACGTACTGGTATCATAGTCATATATCATAATTGGCAAAAACCTAGGGATATTTCTGACGTTATTTTGATAATACCAGTACACGCGAAAATAGACACATGGATGTTATATTCTTAAGTGTCCCGACTTATAAAAACTTAATTTTATACAAAGAAAATCTTTAGCTTGCCTTCTGTTTCCCCTAGATTGGGTAGTTCCAGAGATATTAAAGGTATTTTTCAAATTAAATAGATTTGAACAGAGAAAAACAATGCAATTTCCTTTGCAGATTTCCGTGATAAATCTAAACTTGAACCAACAATTTTTCAGCTTTATTCCATTTTCTTTTAGATGCAAAGTGTAGGGAAAAGACTAGGGAATTTCTGGTCACGTAGGCTCACCGTCATACTGGTATTATGAAAATAACGTGCACATCGTCCCTAGGCTTTTACATACTTTTGCATCTAGGGGAAAAATGAGACGCGTAGGAAAAATTCTGAGGCCATATTCAGATTCAGCGGCTCAAAATCCTAAGGGGAGCCTAGACACTTCTTTCGTGCAGACAACTGTTCTTTTGTGGACCTCTGTAATTATTGAGATATTTTTTTTTTATAAAATCGTCCTTAGCATCTCTGAGCAAAAATGAAAATAATTTTCCTATTGCTGTTTTTTCGTAGGATAAAACTTTTTCAATTGACAGCATTACGATCAAATGATATTTGAGCAAAGCTAACGTTTGCATAGTTTTAGCATAGAGTCGATTGCTCAAAAATTGTAAAACATATACATTATCTACATCTATATCAGGCCTTGCGAAAGGAAAAAGGAATCACCCGACAGAATCAAAACTTATTTCCGTTATTGTTGTTAATTTCGATGTTAAAGTTATGTTTGTTTGATAATATTTCAGAATATATTTGTAATTAGCCAACATAACTTGAAGAAATAAAGGTCACTGCAATCATTTGAGCGAGTTTTGATAGGCTAGACTTTTTTAACATATATTATCATAACTCCATTAAGCTTGATATTGACGAAGTATTTACTTTGTTCAAGAAAATACCGCTAAATAATTAATTTACTTAAGTTGACAAAAGATATTTCAGGTTAAAATAATTCAACAATTTTCAAAAGCGTAATTTAATTTAAAAAAAAAAGAAGAATTCTTCACCAAAGATTTAGTAGTAGGCTTCACAAGCACTAGAATAAACTTTCAACACAAAATAGTTAAATTATTTAATTGGATTCTATTAGAATGATTTTTCATTAGTTCTGTTAAATTATTGATTCCAAGAATAAGTAATATAATCGAAACTCTCGTACTTCTGATACTTTCTATGCTTCTAAGTTACAGTCCACATAATACTGAAAATTTTTGAAAAATGTATATCCTACATGCTCAGCCTTATTAAGAGTTTTGGGATACTTTCCATTTTCGAAAAGCCTATTATAATTGTGTTGATGTAAAAAAGCGATAAGGTTAAATTATTTGCAGCTGAAATGCGAATGATCCCAAATAAGTATTTTCTATCTCATATTTGCTAGATTAAACCTGGGAAACTTCATCATTTTGAGGCGGAATTTCTGATCGTTTCGAGAGTCGTAGAGTGTTAGATCAAGTTTTTATCCACCTCATCATCTGCCAAAACAACTTTTTCGCTCTGCGCTGTCTGGACTAAACAAATTGTAATAAGAAAATTAGTATAAAAATATTTACCCAATGTTTGATGTTCCTTCATTTAATAGCGCGAGTGAGTGATTTAAAATAAAATTAGGAGTTTGTATAAGTATCAACAAATCTCAGGTCAAACATGATCGTCACGAGATTTAAACCAAAGCTGAGATACAAGGACCATGTCATGAAAAAAATAAAAAACATAACTTTTCCTAATTAATTAACTTAAAAATCAGAAATCAATGGGTCAAATTTGTACTTTTTTGGAATGGTTTCACATTTTTAGTCTATTGAAACAATAAAAAGGCCATATAGAGAAACAGTGAAGTGACCTAGCCTTTTTTCCCATTTTTAAAATATTACCTTCTGATTGTTTGCACAAATTAAAAAAATATAAGATTTCAACGAAATTACAGTGATTTAATGGTGTAAATTTTGGATGGTTGTGAATTATTCTAGTTTTCTATAGAAAACTGCAAATATTTAAGGGAGCGTGCATTTATGAAAAATATATTGATCAAGAGGCTGGGAATAAATAACGACTCATCATACGAAAAAATGTCAATGAAGTAAAAGATATTATCTTGTCTCAAACATTAATGACAAAAATTCTAAACAAATTTTATATGCTCATTAAGGGTATTATATTTACATAAAACGTGAGAATATTTAATAGTAGGTTGAAAAAGTTAATTATAGTAGGTATAGTCTCTGCAACAGTTTTATGGAAAATTGCGTCACTGGTTGGCCGGGATGATTTTTTAATTACAAAGGAAAGTTCAGTTTTCTTACCTTTGAATCAAAAGGTGCATGTCTCGGGTACCTCTCAGTGTAACCAAAAGTACAAGTGAAACAGGTATTCAATTTAAATAAATGACGAAAAATTCATAAACAGCATATATTTTTATTTTAATCGAATGAACACACATTTATCTTACTGAACTATTTTTTTTAATTCAAACACATATTTTTCGAAATGATATCTTTCGCACTCTACATTAAAGAAAACATTTCTTGTAATCAAATGCACACATTTTTACCATATTTGCAACTTAACAAAATAATTATTTTATTTGTGCAATGTCTATTTGCTATCAATTATATAATTTTGCGAATAAAATAAAACATTTTCCTAAGCTCAAAAGATTACCTATATTCGTAAATGGTCTTGAATGTAAGAAATATTTATTTAACTTAAAAAATAACGCAAGATCATTTATTTTTTTAATTTAGAAAATGTGTCACGTTCAAAAAAGAATTACTACTCTAAAAGAATATTTCCGTGATTCTAAGAGATACGTTGTGGGATTCAAGTAAATACATTTACTTGTTTCCTTTTTTTAAATGTGTATATCAATATTAATGAACTTATCTTAGACTTAATATTCACTGTATATTTATTAACAGTAAAGCTAAGTAGACAAATTTGTAAGAAGACAGTTATATTTTCCACAAAAAAGTTCACTTTCAACAAATAAAGATGAATTCTCTACCATAAAAGATGAATTTTTAATCCAAAAGGACGAATGTTCATTTAAATAGTTAAATTTGTGACTAAAAATAATGACTTTAAAAATATAGTAAGATTTTTTAAAAATAATAATCAAATTTACCGTCCTAAGAGACAAATTTGCAACAAAATACATCAATTTCATACGGAATAGTTGAATTTTCCACTTATAATGGAAATTTTTTGAACCAACAATGCAGCAGTGAAATTTTCAATCTAAAAATTAATTTTTAGTAGAAAAAATGTTTGAATCTGAAACAGAGGTGAATATTAGAAATAAAATTATTTTTTCACAAAGTAGTTTTACTTTACAACCAGCAGTTAAGTTTTTAGCAACAAAAAAAAAGATAAATTTTTATTTATAGAGTTAATTAGTAAAACAAGGAGATGCAAAATCATATGGTAGAATTTAAAACTGTACTTGTGTATCTCCGAACAAATCAAAGATACTAATCTGCAGCATAATAGTTGAAACCTCGGCTATAAAATTTAAATTTTATTCAAAGAGTTACATTTTAAACATAAACAAATGAATTTTCAACAAAGACTAACGAAAACAAAAACAAAGTGAAAAGCAAATTTTCAACAAATGTCATTTTCAACAAATGCATCTTTAACAAACTCACTCAAAAAATAAGAATTTTTAACAATATACGTGAATTTGTAACTAAATATTTGAAATTTCAATTAATGATATCGATTTTTAAATAAATTAGAAAACAATTCCATTTATTTTCAGTTGATATTCGCTGAAAATAGTTTTGACAGATTTGTGTAGCCAATTACCAAGGTTCACATTTGATATTTGTTTACTCTTTCGGAGGAAAATATTCAACTCTCTTGAATTTATCAACCTCCTATATATTTTTCACAAAATTCATAACGATTTGCATTATACATTGCTCAGCCAAGTCTTATGGCGCAGTAATACAAGAATCTGACTTTTGAAATTACCTGCATTTTTTACATTCTCATCAGAGAAGGTATTAGATTTGTGTAAAATTTGACCCCCCCCCCCCTCGTTCTTGTCGAATGTCCACGTTTTGAGAACCCCTGAATCCGAAAAACATTTTTTAAAGAATGTGTCTATCCGTCTGTCTGTGAGCACGATACCTTTTGAAACAAATTAATCTATTAGATTGGCCTTTGGTACACTCTTTTAGTGGGCTTCGCTATATTTCCAGTTCGTTAGTCGGTTATTTTGGATAAAAATACTAAAAGTGAGCCCATTTTCAAAATTTTTGAGTCCACATTTTTTCATGAGTTAAAATTTTTTTCTGGATGTTTATTGTATTTAAAGAGTAAATCAATTTATCCTCATCACTTTTTTACAAAACAAAAAATTGCGAGTGAAATCATTTACAACATTTCAAAAAACACACGAAAATGAACATTTTAATCCAAATAATGGACTATATGAAAAAAGGCAACAAAAGAAAAAGTTTCATTTCTAAATAACCTACATAATTATCATAAGAATTGTTTGAACTTTCTTAAAAAATCCAAAATTCATATTTTTTCCCGGATACAAAATAATGGAAAATCCAAAAATTAAATTTTTTCATGCAACAATTTAACAGTATTTAAAAGATTCTCAAATTTATTTAACGCATTTTCAAACAAAACAAAAATGATATATACATAATTTAGAAGTGAAAAAAACGGTAAGGCTGCTCAGTAGACCATATGTGTAAGGTTTAAGTCAGAAAAAACATTGAACATGAGCAAATTCAGTTTTTGGAAAAACGACAATAGTTGGAATATAATATTTAATAAGAAAATTTTTTAAACTCTAGTGAAAAGCACGAGACACATCATGAGAATGTGTTCGTTAGAGCCGAAGGAGCTTTAACAAAAGAGAATTCACAATCACCAAATTAATATTTTCGATGCTTTCACCTTTAATTTCAAAAAGTCTATACACAAAGATCGAGCGCTTAGCGCGAGAACCAAGAGACGCGCGCCCTTTGCACGCTCAAACTTGCGTAGCAATAAAATAATGAAAGCGCATAGGTATTTTAAGTTTCGACTGGTTTTACCTCACTATGCTGGTTGTAGTGTGATGAGTTTTAGAGGTGAAAAATAGATACGGCCCTTCATTGCTATAAAAATGCGGTTGACTGGACTTCTATCAGGAGAGATACGTAAATGATTTTTAAAGTAATCGAAAACTTTAAAATATTCAGCTGCAAAATATTGGTGTTGGCGTATGTTTTCAAATTGCATTGTAACATGCACTGGACCTTCGTTAAGAAAGGTTAGATCTTTAAACTTATTTTTCTTTATGTCAAGTTGAAGCTCTCGTGTCCAGTAAAATGTGTGACATTGAGCTTTATTAGCCTCCTTTTCTAATTATATATAAGCAGAAGGGTATTTAAATATTAAATCCTTTGTTTCCATCCAATTTGCTATTTCGACATTATGCAGCAGAGTCATTTTGGCAGAAACAATGGTGTCATCCCCCTGTTGTACAATAATTCTATATTCAGGCATAGCTCGAAATCCATGTGCACCTAATTTTAAAACAGAAGATTTCATATGTATGGACATTTTATATACCAATGTAACTTAAACTATTAGCAATTTGGAAACCCATTGATAAATTTTGTTAATAACTTATTTTGTGTCACAAGAGTGCTTGAACAAGTTTTTCTTCTTCTAGAGGGCAAGACACTATGCCCGCAAAATCCCCAAAAAATACAGATAAGCAGCTTCATTTCAAAGTCATACTAGAAAGAGGCTTTTTTTTGGAATGTTTAAAATGCAATTTTTGTAATTGATGTGCGACAGATTTTCATGTACCTTTTAATAAATTTGAAATTATTTAGACAATAGATATTCTTTGTCAACTTCTTCTCACCGATGTCCACACATGTGGACAGATATCGAATTTACAATTGTGACATGCCCTTATTATTTTTTTTTATAAAACCACCGGAAGCATTAGCTGCTCCAGATAGAATACTACGAGAATCAATCACTTTCTATAATTAAAAATTAATTTTTTCTTTTCATAATTGAAATCGACGGAAAGCAAAATGTGTGGCGTACTTTAATAAACGAAAAGTGCTATAAAAACACACTTATTCATTTGAAAGATGTCGTATCATAAAATTTTGGTAGTGTTTGAGCAGGAAAAACATATAAAACAAGGCCAATATAAAATAAGTAAATCTTAATTAGTTGCAACATAATTTACGTTTGTCCACATATGTGCACGCCAGTCCTTCGTGCAACTACGTCAATAGAGAAGCCGTTGCTGATTCGG
>NC_046663.1:57560516-57563315 GCF_010883055.1 Belonocnema kinseyi
TGGGTCGCTCCGTGTTCTTAGGGTGCACGAAGCTTTTTCTGGATCGTCGTATTGATTCCTTTACAGACTGTAACCACATATCTCACGGTCGTGAGACGTGGTTGTGGCATCCAATGCAACCCGTCTTGCATTTGTGTAATGCAAAAAAGTACTATATAGCTGATTTTAATTCGGTTTCCAAATCTCCCCCGCTCGATATCTTGCGCTCATTGGTAAAGGGCTTCCAGACTCAGAAGGCGTACGTAAAATATACGTATAACCAAATTCAGAAAAAAGATTATGTTCCCCAGGATTCACCGCGCATTTCAAATAAATAATTAGTTACGAATTAAAAACAATGTAACACAATATTAATTCTCGGGACGTGGTTTCTTCGGGAAATTTTTCTTAAATCATTGTTTGTGAAATCTTTTTTATCCGTTGAAATCATTGAATTATTTGAAATCTATAATTGCCCTAGTAACACCGCATATTCCCTAAATATTTCTACCATATTGCCTGCAATATCCGCAATATTACAGGACATATGGTAGAAATATTGCAAGAGTGTCTCTATGTCCTTTTTCTGAAATATAAAGTTAATAATTTTTCAAGTTTTTATCAAAAAGTATCCGTAGATCTAGCGGATACTTTTTGGTAAACACATGAAAAATTATCAACTTCATATTTCAGAAAGAGGACATAGAGATACTCCAGCAATATTTCTACCATATTTCCTGTAATATTGCGGATATTGCAGCAAATATGGTAGAAGATTGAGGGAATATGCGGTGTTACTAGGGTAGTGAAAGAAATCTTCTAAAATGTCTTGAAACATTTTTAAATTTTCCAAATGTTTTAAAACCTTTGAAATCTGGTGAAATGTAACCTTTTCAAAATTTTTTAAACCCTATACATTTTTTAAAAGTTAAAAAATCTTTGTGAAATTGCTATGAAATATTTAAAATCTGATAAACATGCCTTTATAAAATGTTGAAAGTCCTTTTAAATATTTTAAGATCTTTGAAACATTTTGAAATCTTTATTAATGTTTTGTAATATGTAATATGTTTTGTACCTGTGTACTCTAACCGTCACGTTATTGGAAGAACTGACTTCCAGTTCCCCAAACTTTGCTTTAACCACCAATCCCACAGTTTATTTTTGAAATTCACTAATAAAAGGGCGTAGCTGGAATAGAATGTAGTTACGCGATATATAGAGATCTGACTAACAATAATTTTTTAATGAAATAAACACAAAAAACTAATAATGGCCTCTCATTCAAATCGTTAAAAACTTAATATTCAAAGAAAATCACGTGGAAGTAAAATTCTATTATAAATTATTCCGCATGACAGAATGCATGAAAAAACAAAATAATCTCCCTATGAGAACTGACTTAAGACCAAAGCGTTTTGCAGAAAAACTTTCGGTGGTTCAAAAATTAATTGCAAAATTTGTTTTTACTTAAGGGAGCAGCTACCCCCCTCCCCCTCACTTGACATTTTTTTTGAATTTTGGATTGTCGGTGTCCTGACTTTTTCGATCTATTTGTCCTGCATTATGTATTTTTGGTCTTTATTAAACGAGCTTTCGTCCAACGTAGCCCGACCTCATCAGGTATACATACATTATTTATAAAAAACACAAACTGTGAAGCCTTGAAAAAAGATTTTTTGATAGTTAAAGCTCTAAGTAAGTTGACCAGGAATACTTACATTTTGAAAGTAAGCATTTCAAAATGAAAGTTATTAAAGTTAATAATTTAAGTATATATAAGACTGTAAGTATTTTGTTTACTGTCTTATAACATCACTAGTAAGCAACTTAGTTTACACTTTTATTATCTAAAAATCTTTGTTAAATAGGCTTCTCAGTTTTGTGATTTTTATAACAAAATTTATGTATACGTGATGGAAACAACATTTTTGTTTATTTTTGTTGTGATTGTTTAAACAATTTATTCTAATTTTTCTTTGCATAAAAAATTATGAAAAGACCTATTTTCTAGACTTAATGACACACTAAGTAGAATTCAAGAGAAATATTTTTGGTTTAAGTCATTATTAGATTCTCAAACAATTGTTAATTATTCACTTCTGAATCTTCATTGGAAGGCGGAAAAAATTCGAGTCTTTTAAATTTATTAAACTACATGAACTATCATAAAAAGTTGAATTAAATATTTATTTAATTATTATTTTCCTTAAAAATTTTCTTTAGTATACTCAGAACACATAAATTAACTTTCTATTTTCCCCACACGAAGAAAGTGAATGTTTATAATATAATTTAAAAAATTATTGATATTTGAGGCTTAGATTTTGAAAGAAACTATTTCTTGTTAATGGTCCATTTCATATAATGTAAACACGAGTAAATATGCTTCGACTTGAGTTCGACTTGGTTATATCTTGAGTTCGTCTCCAAGACATCGATTTCTGGTTGCCTATCAAAACTGAGTCGAGACATAGGTCTTCGTCTTACTTTTATGGCCACGACAAGTAAAATGGCGTTTACTTGACTCAAGACGAGCCTTGTCTTGGCTGAAATTATCGAACATTCTTTGGCTCATAAATTAGATTAAAATTGATGCATGGAAATTCTTTGTCATTATTAAATTAGTTATTTTTAATTTAAAAATTTAGAATCGGTGCATCTGAACGAGTCTAACCCTCAGAAATTTTCATCACCAAATAAAAATTGTAACTTTCTAGAAGGATCTCCTAAGCCATTAGAAATACGTGAATACAAACAACATTTTCGGTATCATCGTCAAACAAGTATAATACAAACCACGATCCTTAAATAAGTAGA
>NC_046663.1:57563415-57583337 GCF_010883055.1 Belonocnema kinseyi
TTTTGATTACTCCAGAATCAAACATGAGGGCCTATGACAAAGCCACCGAACGTGTACTCGGGTTGTCCAGGTGTGGTCGCGAAGGAATTAACCCCCAAGCGGAGGTGTGAAAACCGTGCCGAAAGCTGAATAGCACCTGGATTAGGTGTCTAGAACGGTGACTCTGGGATACCGGGCGACCTCTCAGAGTACGCAGCTTTATCCTTGCATGCGGGGCTCTACAAGGATGGAAGAATCCCTTTCCCTAGCTTCTCGTGGTAACAAAAATGACAACGCCAAACATAGTTGTAGTAAGTGCGGTTCAAAACAACAGAACGCGCAGGGCTCCCGACAATCGGTCGGCCAACAATGCCGACCAATCTAGAGCTGGGGGAACCAATGAAAATGGATTCAATGCGATGGATAGGCGGGATCTCGCGACCTTTGGTTGGACGGAGCGTCTGAAAAACGACTTGCTAGAGTGCTACGACGCGAGTGTGGCCCCTGAACGGGGTTACATGGCACGGCTGCATGCTCTGTGGTGCGAGAAACACCTGGAGCTATCGCACTTTTCGCAGAAACGTCTGCGAAACCATGCTAAACTACTCCGTAAAAGGGACTATGCAAGCGGAACGCCTACTCTACCACAGCTAGAACAAGCCGGCAACAGAGAAAGAGAGACGACACTAAGACCAACTGCGGGCAGGCATCCAATAGATGAACAGCGATGCTTTACGACCCGGAGAAACATCAACACTAAGATTTCTCTCAAGCCTAAAGATCTGGCTGAAATGGATGACGAGCTTTGTGCACATTTTTCCGGAGAATCCGGCCACTGGGCTATCAATTATTATGTGTATAATATAGCGTGAGCTTTGGCCGATGCAAACCGTAAAACAAAACCAACGGTTGATCATAAGACCAAAAGGCGAATGCATCAACTTGCTATAAAGATAGGCTGGGCCAGACAGTACGCGTTCCGCATTCCGTGTGTGATTGACTAAATCACATTTGGCAGGAAGTTTACCGCGAAGGTTCGAAAGTTCGCGCGCTAACTCCGGACCCGTTATCACACGCTTAACAAGTCCAAGCTGCTGACCATCAGGCAGCATATTGTTGAGAGAATACGGATACTATCTGACGCTAAGAGAAGTCTAAAGCGGAGGGAGATGTGGTTTACAGAATATCAACAGTTTCTCTCGGACCCATCTCGACTCTTCGAAGACCCTCCAGTTACTGTCGAACGCCCACCCAAACCAGAGGAGGTCGAAGTATTTTGGAGAGAAGTCTACGAAGTTTAGTATAGACTGGACGAAGACTCAGAAAATATAAATAGCTTCAAGGAGTTATGTGTTGCCCTCATAACACCTGATAAAGAATGCCCAATCATCACAACCGAGGAGGTGAAAAAAGTATTAAAAGGGATGAAGAACTATTCCGCACCGGGACCCGATTGTATCAAAACCTTCTGGTGGAAGAAGTTTTCTTCAACCCATCAACATTTGGCCCGTATTTTCACCTTAAATTTGAAGTCGGAACAGCCCCTTCTAGAGTGGTTGGTGGAAGGGCGCACAATACTCCTGCCGAAAATACGCAACTTAGCTGACCCGAAGAATTACAGGACAATAACTTGCTTGAACACACTTTATAAGATATTCACAGCTATCCCAAATGATAGGATTGTTCGGGCAATTGAACCTGTGTGGCAAGAAATGTATGAACAACGAGGCTCAATGAAAGGCGTAGCCGGATGTCGGGAGAACCTGCTCATCTATAGATGGGTCTGCAAAGATGCAGCATTCTACCAGCGTGATCTACCGATGGCCTGGACTGATTATCGGAAAGCTTTCGATACGACCTCCCATAGACTTATCATCTGTCTTTTGGACATTTTAAAGGTTCATCCGCAAATAGTTGGGTGCATAGAGAGATTGATGCCGCTTTTGAAAACCAGATTTACTATCTCATCTGGAAAAAATCGTGTGACAACTAACAAGGTCACCTCTCAGAGAGGTGTCTTTCAGGGCGACACCATGAGCTTACTCCTCTTTTGCCTTACATTATTGGCACTATCTCTAGCACTTCGCCATTTCGACGGGCACTTGTGCGGCTAAACTGCAGATCGAAAGTACAAGATCACTCATGTATTTTACATGGACGATATTAAGATCTATGCTAAAAACAGAGAGAAACTGCATCTAGCTCTGGGGATTGTCGAACGATATACTAAGGAAATTGGAATGTAATTTGTGTTAGACAAATGCGCCAAGGTTTATTTGAAGCAAGGAAAACTTAATGGCATCCCTGTAGATCCTGAAATCGTTGATAGAAGCGCCATACGTCACCTTTGCACTGGAGAGACTTATACATACCTGGGCGTGCTTGCTTATACATATCTGTAACGAACATGCTTGCCGTCCCGGTAGTACTCTATTTATTTGGAGTGGTGCCATGGACCAAGAACAAACTCAGATCCCCTGATATCGGGACACGAAAGGTTATGCACATGAACAAAAGCATGCATCTAAAGTCTTCTATTCCGCTACTTTATATCTCAAGCCGTCAAGGTGGTCGCGCAATATTTAATCTTGAATGTCTTCACAACAGGATTATTGTGGTTACAGCACATAGAGTTGCAAATGAAAGAGACCCTCTTCTTAAAATGGTCAGGAATGACAAAGAAGTAGGCAAAGGAGCGTTTCTGCACAAAGCAGCGGAGGAGGCTGCTGAAACACACGGACTTCACTTCAGTATTGGGGGTGAGCAAAATGCATCAAATCTTATCTATCTCGAGTACTCACTTCTGAAAGCCCGGATTAAGAAAGGACAAGAGAAAAACTTTCGTGAACAGCTCCTCGATAAGAGGATGCACGGTATCTTCCACAGAAATGTGAAGGATCACTCAATGTCTTGTGAGCTAACGTTTGCTTTCCTTAAATCTCCTAGATTAAAGTCTGATACGGACGGTTTCATCTTTTCTTGCCAAGACGCTGTCATTTCCACCTTAACATACCGTCGCCACATTTTGAGCGAAGACATTCCCGATGATAGCTGCAGGGCGTGCCATGCACACCCCGAGCATTTAGCTCACATACTATCTAGTTGTCCAACTCACGCGGGAACGACCTACATTCAAAGGCACAATGCGGCACTAAGAGTGCTTTATTACCATCTCTGTCACTCTTACGGCATTAACCTTAATATCGCTCCTCCAAATGCTCATAGGGAAATTGTGTCAATTGCCGAGAATCGGAATCGCCGCATATATGGAACTTTATATTCTCGACAATTGTTTCGGTTGCTCACTCGATGCCATGGCATGACATGGTTCTTCTTGACTTCGAGAAGCGGGCCATGTTCTTTATCGAATTTTCGGCACCAGCTGACAAAAACATCATAACCAAGGAAAATAAAAAGAAAGAGAGGTATCGAGACCTTATAAGGGAGTTGCAACGATTTCACGCGGAATATTCTGTTAAACTAATTGTCCTCATCGTCAGCGCTCTTGGAGGTGCCAAGCTTTCACTTGCTAATAGCCTAAAAAGCATCCCTGCGTGTCAACAATATGCTAAAACACTTGCGGGAAAAGTGCAGAAGGCGGTTCTCTTTGGGTCGCTCCGTGTTGTTAGGATGCACGAGGCTTTTGCTGGATCGTCGTATTGATTCCTTTACAGATTGTAACCACCTATCTCACGGACGTGAGACGTGGTTGTGGCTGAAATTTTACCGTGATTTCGCTGGGAGCGGGTGCAATTTTCCAGATTAGCACCCGCTAATTCTCTGAAAGGTGATCTTGTTAGTTGTCACACAATTTTTTTCAGATGAGATAGTAAATCTGGTTTTCCGAAGCGGCATCAATCTCTCTATGCAACCAACTATTTGCGGATGAACTTTTAAAATTTCCAAAAGACAGATGATAAGTCTATGGGAGGTCGAACGAAAGCTTTCCGATAATCAATCCAGGTCATCAATAGGTCACGCTGGTAGAATGCTGTATCTTTGCAGACACATCTATCGATGAGCAGGTTCTCCCGACATCCGGCTACGCATTTCTTTGAGCCTCGTTGTTCAAACATTTCTTGCCACACATTTTTAGTTGCTCGAACAATCCTATCATTTAGGATAGCTGTGAATATCTTATAAAGTGTGTTCAGACAAATTATTGGCCTGTAATTCTTCGGGTCAGCTAAGTTGCCTATTTTCGGCAGGAGCATTGTGCGCCCTTCCACCAACCACTCTGGAATCGGCTCTTCCGACTTTAAATATAAGGTGATAATACGGGCCAAATGCTGATGGGTTAAATAAAAGGATAAGGTAAGGATAAAAGAAAAGGATGAAGTAAGGATAAGGCTGCGTACTCTGAGAGGTCGCCCGGTATCCCAGAGTCATCGTTCTAGACACCTCACGCAGGTGATATACAGCTTTCAACACGTTTTTTACACCTCCGCTTGGGTGTTAATTCCTTCGGGACCACCCCTGGACAATTGTCCGCGACTGCCTATTTATTTTTGTAACCATATTCAGCAGAAACCCTTGGTACAGGGACCCTCTATCCGCAACCCGAAGACACGTTCAGTGGCTTTGTCATAGGCCCTTCGGTTTGATTCTAGAGGAATCAAAACTGAACCGACCGGTATGTACACACACACACACACACACATATATATATATTAATTAAATCAACTTATTTACGGATCGTTATTTATATTATACTTGTTTGACGATGATGACGTTTATACTCGTTGAGATGCATTGATTCTATTTTTTTATGAAAAATAACTAACTTAATAATTACAACAATGTTTATTTAATGAATTTTAATCTAATTTATGAGCCAAAAAATGTTCGATAATTTCAACGAAGACAAGGCTCGTCTTGAGTCAAGTAAACGTCGTCTTAGCCAAGAAATGGCTCGAATTAAGACAAGCAAACGCCATTTGACCTGTCGTGCCCATAAAAGTGAGACGAAGGCCTATGTCTCGACTCAGTTTTGAGACGCAGCCAGACATCGATGTCTTGGAAACGAACTCAAGGCATAAACAAGTCGAACTCAAGCCGAAGCATTTTTACTCGTGCTTACATTATATGAAAAGGACCATTGACAAGAAATAGTTTCTTTTAAAAGCTATGCCTCCATTATCCACGATTTTTTAAATTATGTTATGAATATTCACTTTCTTCGTGTGGGAAAGTTAGAAAGTTAATTTTTGTGTTCAGAATATACTAAAGAAAATTGTTAAGAAAAATAACACTTGATTAAACATGTGATTAAAACTTTTTATAATAGTTGATTTGTTTAATAGATTTAAAAAACTCGAATTTTTTCGACCTTTCCAAATCAGATTCAGAAGTGAATGATTAAGAATTGTTTGAGCATCTAATAATATCTTAAACCAAAAATATTTCTCTTGAATTCCACTTAGTGTGTCATTAAGTCTAGAAAATAGGTCTTTTCATAATTTTTCAGGAAAACAAAAGTTAGAACAAATTGTTTAAACAATCACAAAAAACCTTGAACAAAAAATGTTCTTAAATTTTTTACGATTTGAATGAGAGTCCATTATTAGTTTTTTGTGTTTATTCCATTAGACAATTATTGTTATTCAGATCTCTATATATCGCGTGGCTACATTCTAATCCAGCTACGCCCATTTATTAGTGAATTTCAAAAATACACTTTGCGGTTGGTGGTTAAAGAAAAGTTTAGGGAACTGGAAGTCAGTTCTTCCAATAACGTGACTGTAAAGATTAACTTTTTTCTGAGAATCGTAACGATAAGGATATATTGAAAGATAAAGTAGCTTAACCATTTTTGAAGGTAAGGGTTCTCGCATTTTCAGCTTCTCAGGCTGCAGTTCTTCTAAATATATAATAATAATAATAAAGCTTAAATGTTGAATAAAATACAAGCGGAATTTTAGCCAAATCGATAATTGTAGGGTATTTAGCTCTACTTATGTAATACAAATGTCATTTCTGAACTAGTTTTTCGATTCTTTTTTATACTCTGAAGCAAGCGGTCGAATTATTTTTGCAGTAACTCAAAGGCTTTTCGCGATAACCGTGAAAATTGAAATTCCGGTAAACTTAAAACTGTGAATTCAAACAAATTACGGAGAATCACAATAAAATTCAAAAAGGTGAAAGATGTTCAAGAAAATTCAGTAGAATTCAGTAAAACTTATAATTAATTGTTTCCACAAATGCATATAATTGCGTCTAGTATAACTCTTGCATCGCAGAGTACGGCACATAACATAACATCTATGGAAAAAAATCTATTTTCAATCATACAACACTATAACTACCAAGGCTTTCAAATTTCAAGAACTGAAAAGATAATTTATTCCATTTTACAGTTGTCAACATTTTAAGATAAAGAACTTATATTTAGATGCATAGAAGTGCCATTTTTTAGACAAAAGCGTTTAAATGAACATTTTAAACTTTTTTATGACTTAAGTTGAACCTAAACACAAAATTTGATTGTCTCTCGTTCAAATATTTGTTTATTTTTAAAGCTTTGAATACTGAATAATTTAATTGCTGAAGCTACTACTGAGTAGCTACTTCTGGTGTAGCGGAATGATAACAAGTTACTCAAAGAAAAAGTAACTTACCCAACTGGTGTTGTTGTGGTGTTTGGCTCGCATGTGAGAGTTGACGTGAAAACCTGCCGCCTTGAGAGCCTAATTCTGTCGGAAGAAATAGCAATAGGTACCTTTTTTTGTACTTAATATAATGACTACGAGAGTTAGCGAGTTATATTTACAAGGGTGGCTAAAAAGTTCCGGGACAGATAAATAAATTCTTAAGTACAAATTTTATAGAGAAGGTTCAGGTCATTTTTGAAGTAAAATTAAACGAGGAATCCAGTAGTGATCTTAGTTTTGAACTTGACTACGACCTTCAAGGTTATATCAAGGTCACTTTTGTTTTTTAATTAAAACGACTCTGTTTGACTTCGGAAATCGTAACAAATGAAAGTTTCACATGAAAAAGTGTAGTCAGGTCACAGAAAAGGTTTGACCTTGATATGACATTGATGGTCATGATCAAGGTCGCTGAATTTTCACCTTATCTATGACCTGACTACACTTTTCAACATTATATTTTCCGCTCTTTCGATTCCCAATGTCAAAAATGGACCATTCCATTAAAAAACACAAAGGTCACCTCGAAATAACCATGAAGGTCACGGTCAAGGTCAAAATTAAGGGCACCACTGGATTCCTCGCTGATAGTTAATTTAAGAATGACTTCAATCTTCTCAAAAAAAATTGTACCTGAGTATTTATTTGGCTGTCCCGGGACTTTATGGACACCCTGTATACACCAAACGCTCGGTTTTAGTCAGGTGTCAGGGGATGCCTTCAAATGGCCTTGGGCTGATTTCGGGGTGATAAAAACGTAAACAGTGAGCGTCGCCTGACTGGTTTCCAATTAGAATGTATACTTATATACATAATGTCGCAACCGCTCTCGCCCTACTCCCCTGAAAATATGCGCGTGCCAGCATTTCTAGGAAGGTCGAGAATGGGGTGACTGAAAGCAAGGGTTTATTGAATATAGTTATAGTAAGTTAAAGCAAAAAGTTGGAATTTACAGGACACAATCTTTGAAGACTTATTTTTAATTGAAGCTAATGATACTCATAATACATGGAAGGGCAGCCGAGATAAGAATAATAAATGTCCAAGCAAGTCTGCGTTTGTTTTCAGACAAGCTTTGACATTATTAGTCCTATCGCGGAAACCCAAAAAGATATTTTAAGTTTTGGTGGCTTATATTAGAGATAAGGCCACGAAGATTATGTCCTACAAACTTCACTTTTTTTTGCAATTTTTAGACGGTACTTCATGAGTTGAATTCGAGGCACAGAATTCGAGAAATTTATAATATTAAAAAGAAAAACTTTTCGCGTAAGAAAAAGCGATTAATTTGTTTTAATAAGAGCATTGACCATGGTAATATAGCTCTTCTAGTTATCTCTGAAATTTAAAAAAAATAAAAAGATGTATATGAAATCCCTCTAAAATCTTCTGACCACAATTTTGTCAGTTCGTGATATGAATCCTTTCCTAATGTTGCAATATCATCACTTATGAAGGTAACAATAAACATTGTGTGTAATATCATTTTTTTTAAATATGATGTTAAAACTAATTCTAAAGCAAAAATGTGGTTATTTTTGGTTTAAAAATTAAAAATTCTGTTAAGACCAATCAAAAATTAATCTTCTGAGATTAATATTAATCCATGAAATTAAGCGCATTCATTTTGATAACACTGCGAATAAGTTAAAGATATCTAATATAGTTATAAAAATGAAATTTTACAATACTCACGAATAGAAAAAAAATGAAAACTATGGTAGCCACTAGAGTATGAAGCAACTTCATTTTTTTCAAAATCTATAAAAACATGACCGATGATTCAGTTTTAGAACAGTATTACTAAAGAATATTCTGATATTTCGAATGTGTATAATATTTTTATATTTGAACTTTCCCCTTCCTGAGCACAATTCGTAAACATTTGCGTCGCGTTGTAGGCACAGAGTGCCAACCTTGGCATAGAAAGATTAAAGTTACAAGACCGAAATCACGGCCAGCGATTATTTGAAGCACGTGTGCCCGTGCAGATCCTTTGCCAGAAGATGGCACTGCATGTAGCTCCATAAGTAATTTTTACTTGTCATGTACATCATTTCTATGGTACACACTAATAAAGAAATACATTTTAGAGACGTGCTTCTCGATCGTTCGAATTGAAAAAGTAAAACTTTAAAAAATAACAAATTTTTAATTTATGCACTTAAAACATGAATCTATAACGAAGCATCGGAATTATTACGTATTTAAAACATTAAAAATTAATGGTAAAAAATTCTAAATGTATCAAATTTTTAATTACGTAAAATTTGACAATTAGAAGCTTTTGAATGTATAAAGCTTAATTTCTTTGATATTGTATATTTTGGTAATTTATAACTCTGCTAATAGTACTAAAAAATTTTCTTCTCTAAAATTACGATAAAATTTCTTCTAAACTTTCCATTCATAATGATAATTGAAAATAACTATTTCAACGTTAAAAACAAGGATAATAAATGAATGATACTTTTTTCGAATGTAGGGTTTATCTGTCTCGAAGTATTGCTTATATTTTCTCTTTTTAATATCTGCAAGTTAAAAACTGAAAATATTATTTTTTCACAAGTCTGACGACGTCGGATTGACTTTCAGTTTTGAAAAGTCGAAAAATAATCTCTCATAGATGAGTTAATTTTTTTATGCTACTTCGTTATTAACATTATTTTTCATGCAAATTATTATTATTGAAATTATTGTGAATAAGTACGTCAAATTAATTTTAATTTAAATTAGAGTTTTCTCTCTGATCAATAAATCGCAGGCTTGTTAGACAGACAACAAAAAGTCCTCGGCTGATATTTATTTGTAAATTTCAAGTTACCTGTAGGCTCGAAATTCTACTTTACTTTAATATTCAAGCTACGGCTCTAAAGCTTTTACAATTTAAAATGTTTTATTTTAAAATATTTTCATATTTTGAATTCCGTGGAATATACCGCGTTCAAGGTGGAAATCTTTCAATTAGTAATAAATTAGAAAATTGCAAAAAAATTGGTTTCAGTCAGCGAAGGAATTGCTAAAAAATCCCAGATTCCATTTTGCGGTTCAGCTAGGAAGCAGATAGAGATTCCATGAATAGACTAAAATTATTTATCCAAAAAGAATTTACAATTTTCTAAGATACTATTAGAAAAATTCCTGGGAGGGGCAAAGTTGATATTTCTGAGGAATTTGTATTTCGCAACTTTTTTTTCTCGAATTGCAGGTTTGAAACTTGCGTACGGCGAACAAGAGATGACTCTCTTTTTTAAACAAAATTAGAAATTAGGTCACATACTGCCAAAGAGCGCAAAAAGAAATGATTCTATTTGCTTAATTTTATACTTAATGATATCCACATTGTGACACGAAAGTTAGCAGATGCCTCTGAATTTCTCATTTTTAGAGCAAAATGAATATATCGTAGTAACAACGAAATCAAATTTTTTTAGACGAAAAATATTGTCTTAAATTCAAAAAGTTGTATTATGCCACAATTTAAAAATAGTTCCAGAAGCTACAAGCAGCTGCAAAAATTCTATAACATTTTGAATTTTTAAATGTTTCAATTATATTTTATAATTGTGCTTGCATTCTACAGGATGTAATGAAAGCTACTGGCAAGAAAATACTCCTAAATGTAATGGAATTACTGATAAAAGAAATACTTATGTGATAATTTCTTTAGAACTTAAAATTAAATGTTTCGATTCTGCTTTCATTACTAGCATTATTAGCTTGAAATTATAAAAATTTGTAACTTAATTAAAATTGTTCCGTGGCAGACCCTGCTAAAAGATATATTATTTCATCTACAATATAAAGCAACTAATTTTCGTGATAAATGTATTCAAAAAATTCAGAAATAGACAAAACAGACACCTTTTTGTAGTCTTAATATTCCCACGGTAATATAAAATGTCTTTACAAACACATGGAAAATAAATATTACAAAATAAGAATATGTAAGGGACAAGTTTGAAAAAAAAATTTGGAACTGTCAATGAATAACTAAATACTAAAGAAAAAAGCAATGAAAAATGAAAATGATAAAATAGTTCATTTGCGTCATTACTATATATTTACTATGTAAACAAAGTCTCTTATTTTCGGTATCCTTAATAATACGAGCAACGGTTTTTGGGTTCCAACCGTTTAGATTAAAAAACAAGCCCTTGGTATTAACTTGATGTTAATTTGTCAAAAAATAATCTTTTTTTGAATTTAAAGTGTAAATAAAGTCTCGGATTTTTAGGCTCATCCAAAATTCTAATTTCGATTTTGAATTCTGACACTAAACGCTAAAAACCAATCCCTCGGTTCAAAACGTACGTACGACTTTGCTAGAAAATTATCTTTTCTCGCAATTTAATGGGGTAAATAGAGTCTCTGAAGTTTGGGCTCCTTGAAAAGTGAAATTAGTATTTAGAGATAGTTAAAGGTTCCTTCAGGGGTCATGGTAGTTTCCCAAAATAGAAATTGAAGCATTCGAGAGCTCAAGAACAGCTCAACACAACTCTCTATTTTGTTTCTACCAGGTTGAAGTATATACTAAGAGGGTGGTCTTCGTGTAAATAGGGGTGGTTTTTAACATTTTGTGGTCCATTCGACAGCATAAAAAGAGAAAAATTCCGATGAAATGTATTTTTTGCAGATTTTGTTTTTGGTAAGAGGGTGGTTTTTCTGTCCATAGGGTTATATTTTGTATTTTTCTTAAGAAATAAAATTCCCAAAATAAGCCCAAAACTCTAGGCAGTTTTATTGTTCGTAGTGATGATTTTTGGGGTTTGGCGGTTGGCGCGTTCAGTAGCTCAAAAAGTCCTAAAGTCCTCCGATTTGCGGGCTCCAGCCCTTGAGTCTGAAATCAACTCCTTTCTACCTTGTATTAATGATTTTTTTTCAATAATATTTTAAAGAATTTTCCATTGCCAGTAGAGTCCCTAATTAATGGGCTTCTCAAAAATAGCTACTCCGATTTCTGGGCTTTAAACCTTAACGTCCAAAATTTAACCACCTCTTTCACTTATATATAACTGAGGCAAAAAATAATCTTTTGAGAATTTACCAGTGTCAATAGAGTCTCTGATTTTTGAGCCCCTCGAAAATATTTATTTCAATTTTTTGTCTCCAACACTTAACGTTAAAAAACAGACTCTTGTTAACAATGTAACATGATTCTGCCTAAAAGCAATATTTTTCAGAACATTACAGTCTAAAAACAATATTTTTCAGAACATTACAGTTTAAAAACAATAGTTTTCAGAACATTACAGTGGTACTAGAGTCACTGATATTTATCGAATTTTATGGTGCAAATGCAGTTTTTACTAATGGATTGGTATTTTGGTACATAGGGGTGCTTTTTCTAAATGTTTGTGTAGTGCATTCAAGAGCTCAAAATAAGCACAAAATCTGGTGCATTTTGTGTATTGAAAATTTCATTTTTCGCCTGGGGTTTCGAAAATGGAGGTAGTCTTTCGATACTGAGTTTGATTTATTTAGTTCACGTTTAAGTAGAAAACAAGAAAAAGGGAAACGCCCAAATAAATTACTACGAGTTTTTAATATATCACAGATCCAAGTTTGCTAGTTTAAATAAATAGCAAAATTTGTTCCTAATACTTCAAAAATACAATGTTATTAACCTGAATGTTTTGCCTAAAGTTACACTTAATTTCACGCAAGATTTTGGGTCCTTCAGAAATCACAAAATTTCACGTTAGTGTAACTACTGTATATTTAGCGCATAAGTAGAAGCTATATTTTTCGGGCTCCTTAAAAATACTTAAAAACGTTTTTTGGGCTCCACCCCTTGAAGTTAAAAAGCAACCCCTTGTTTTCAGTCAGTTATGACTGAAAATAAATAATCTCTTTTGGAATTTTGTAGTGTAAATAGACTATCTGATTTTTGGGTTACTTGAAAATGCAAATTCGAATTTATACATAGTTATCGGTTTTTTAAATGTAAGGATAGTTGTTCAAAAACAAAAATTGAAGCAATCGAAAGCTTAAGAAAACACTAATACTACCTTCTATTTTTTTCAGGTTTAAGTTTTCACTAAGTAAGAGGATTTTTGGTGTATTTTTTGTTGAATCGAGACGCTAAAATGAGCCTAAAATTCTGTTTCACTTTGTTTTCTCCCAATTCAGTTCTGTGCATAAGGGGCAGTTTCATGGTTAGTAGGTTTCATTTTTCTTTAATTTTTATGTAGTGGAGGTGCTGGCTTAAGACATACAAGCACTTCCACTCGAAATGAACAACAGGAATAAAGTCAAGATTTAGAAAGCGTATAAATGAATTAATTTTTTATCAGTGATTTCTGGAATCATCTGCTGTTTCTCAGGAAGTTTACACTTCAAGTCCAGTTATATGTTCACGGTATCCCCTGTAAGAAGGAATGCATTAATATAGATTAAAATGATCTCAAATAGGTCTAGATTTACAAGGGATCCAATACAACTAAACATCGTTTTATTTCGTAGCCGTTTCAATTTATAAGAAAATCGAATATTTGCGTAAGTGAATAAAGCGACCTTTTGGACAGAGTAAATTATGACCATACAAAACTTCTGTGATGAACTGAGTAACTATTTTCCATTTTCATGTAGGTACTCAAGATCATTGTATATTTGCTCCCTTTATGTGAATTGGGGTTTCACGACGATGATTTTGTTGACGCGGAATTATAGACACATGAATTAACAAAAAAAATAAACATAGGAAATTAAATCAAGGAATTATTCTGCCAACCGTATGATCTATAAATGGAAATGAATATTTCTTGAAATAGAAAAAATGCGAATTAATGGAAATAAATTTATTTGAAAGTCAAGCAATTATTTTGTAGGCTTAAAAGACTTTTCCTATAAGAATATGTCAAATATTAGAAGCAAAAAATTATTTCGCTTGTTATAAGCCGCGGCTCAAAAATGGGTACAGAGCGAATCTTGAATTTCTTTCCTTTGAGCACCGCTTAAAAATTTCCAGGAGTGGGGAAGAAAGGGAAAGTGTACAAGCGCTGCTGCAGAGCATAAGGTGAGATAAAGGCTAGGTAGGGAAAGTTAGAATAGAGGGAATAATGAAGAACGAAGTGTTGGTTATGTCATTGCAGAGCTGGGAATAAAAGATTGATGTACAAGAATAAATACTAGGAAAAGAAAAATTATCTGGAAGAGGAGTTGAGAAGTGTTACAGGGGGGACGTGCAGAAGATAATAAATAGATTGAGGAAGCGCAGAGTGGGATAAGTGAGAAGATAAAGAGTGAGGAGTGGAGGAAGGTTTTGAGGAATCGTCGAAATGCTCATATTCAAGAAAGAAAGATCATAGGAGTAGAAGAATATGGAGTATGGAGAGGCGAGGAAGTATGGAGAGGCGGGGAGAAGCATTATCGACAACATTTACCTTTTGTAGTATTTGGGGAACAGACAATTAACGAAGGAGGTCAAGAGGCGATGGAGGAGAGATAATTGAAGAGAAGCATGATTGGGTGTCTAAGGGAGGTATATGAAGAGACTAAAGATAGGGTTGAAGGAACGGATGGAACTTTTTGAGTGTTTTTCGATGAATAGGGGGTTAAAGCAAGGGTGTAAGATAAGCCCAACGCAGTTTGCGATGACATAGTGCTAATATCAAAGAGCATGAAGGCGCTAAAGAAGATGAGAAAAAGGATGAGATGATACTTTGATAATAATAAGTTATGGATAAATAGGGAAAAGTCAAAGGTTATGGTGTTCAGGAATGAAGATGAAAGGGATAATGAAGGTCAGTGGAAGTAGAAAGTAAAGATGGTGCAGGACTTAAAAGAGTGTATGTTCCTGGCCTTTCTGTTTCATTGGAATGGGGAAGAAGGTTGCTATATAAAAGAGAGAGAGGGCAAATTTAGTGATGAAACGAGTGTAGGTGCAGGGAAAGATGTTGGTGGCGAGTGGTTTTTAAATAAAAATAAAAATAGTGCAAATTCTCAATTATGAGTGTCCTACTTAAGGGATTTGAGGTGTGGAATGAAAGGAAAGAGAGGAGGTCCAGATGATACAGGAGAGGTATTTAAAGTTGACACTGGGATTGGCGAGGAATACATCTAAAATTATATTGAAAGGAGAGTGACGGAGACAAAAAGTTCAGAGAATAAGAGAGTAAAGTTTTGACAGGAACTACGGGTGGATTATGCCAAAAGAGAGAGCAAAATACTTATGTGGGAAAGGAGAGAAACAAAGTCAGGAACTTATAGAGAGGATGAGATGAGTATAGAAGGTTTTAATAGTTTTTGGCTTTCTAGAAAGAAAAGTATGTGTGAGATGTGTGGAATGGGATACACAAAAGGGGTTGGAGATGCAAGGCAAAGCTGAAATTTAGGCTCTAGGTGCGTGGAGAGACGCTTTCATTGGAAGCTTTCTCAGCTCGCGATTTTCTCTTATCTTTTCTTGAACGTAGCCAATCAGAAGCTAGGTCCGTCCCTTTTTTCAAGCAGAAAGTACCTTAAATGGTCAACGTCTCACGCTACTGACACGGAACAGTTGGTTCACACTAGTTACAGTCTTGAGACCAAACCCCTACAACTGGTGACCCCGACGAGGCTTCACATTTCTCCATCTCGTGAAATCGACGAGAAAAATGGACGCCCGAGACGCTGTTGGAGTCGGCGCACATGAACTTTCTGGATAATTTCAGCATGGCGGCCAGTACCACTCTCTCATCTGGGCTACCGACGCAACTTCCTCGGACCAGCATTTAAAATCCTCACAACCAAACGCTGGGCGAAATTTCCTAATTTCTGGACAATTTTTAAAGGGGTTAGTAATTTCCGAGGGAAAACCCTCCTTATATGTATCACGATTGCGTGCTCTCAACGACGGCGGTTGCTCCGAGAAGGTATTGAGCAGCGTTTTTCTAGAAAAACTTCCTTCAGACGTTCGGGCTATCTTGCCGACAAAGTTTCCGAAGCTTCAGGTGCCTCACCTATGCAGGTCGCATCCACTTTGAATGATTCTCAGGCTAAGACTTGCTCTTGTGCAATCCCTGATTCTGCAGACAGCCTTACCTCTATGCTAGGCCAGCTTTCCAAACAATTGGCCGTTTTAGCCAAGCAGCGCAACGATAACCATTACGTCCGCGGGCGATCGCGTTCTCCTTCCGCGTCTCGTCGTAGTTCGCGCAGCAGAAGCGCTAAAGGTCGGTGTTTTTATTACCAACGATGCGGTGTCAGGGCAACCAAGTGCAGACAACTATACACCTGGATTTCAAAAGCGTATGATGAAACATCTCAGTTGGAACACTGAAGCAGCCTGATCGATTGGAGGCGGCAGATGCAAGCGACTCAAGCTCCAAAAGTCTCCATGTCCCAGACTTAAATTCAGGTCTCGTATTTTTATTCACACGGGTTCGGATGTTTCCCTTTTGCCTGCAGATTCCGCTACGATAAGAAATGACAAACCGAACGATTTCTCGTTATGCGCAGACGACACCAAGGCAAAAACTTTCTGCAACAACGTCTTCATAAAGACTTCTATCTGCGTAGACATCACTTGGAATTTTGTTGTCGCAGCAATGCCTAACCCTATTATAGAGGCATATTTGTTAGCACATTTCACGTTAGTGCCTTATTTACACCAATCCAGACTAGTTGCTTCAATCACGGGTTGAAGCGTACGTCGATTCTGGCGACGCGCTCTAGTTTTTGTATTAAGTCTTATCGATCGAACAGATTGTTATTCTAACATACTATCTGACTATCCGGAACTAAGCTTCTCCAGCAATCAGTACCCTCGTCGATGACGTGAAACATCACATTGTCACCAGCGGACATCCTCTCGTGCAGCGAACATGGCATTTGCTCCTGACAAACTGTCCGCAGCAAAACGAATTTTCAAAAATGGCGATTTGCGTCGACTAAATTTCGTCACCGTTCCCGATAAATACCTGGTACCGCACATATTTTATTTTACGACTATCCTACGCGAAGAAACCATCTCTTCTAAATTAGATTTACAACAGGCGTACCATCAAATACCTATAGCTCCAGAGGACGTATACAAGTCAGCGGTAATAACCCCTTTCGGGTTATTCGAAGATACATCTACGCGTCGCCTTCGACCGATTGGAGCGTTATTCCTTTCGAATTAACACATCCAAATGTTCGTTCGGAAAACTCGAATTGAAGGTCCTTAGATATTTGGTCAACAGCAATGGCTGTGCCAGTATGCATGAATTACGAATTACGAAGATTCTTATTCATAGTAAATTATTATTGCCGGGCTATTCATCGCGTAGTTGAGACACATGCTCCGATTAACGAGTGTATATGCGACTCCCGCGAGAACAACAAGCGCTCCAATGGAACGACAGTTCTGAAGCCGCGTTCGAGAAGGTGAAAAAAGGTCTGACTAACGCGACTCTGTTAGCGCATCTATCGCACGATGCCCAGACACGATTGGTAAGCGACGCCTTGAACTATGGCTATGACTACTACTACAGCTAACCATCCCGCTTCTAAGGTTATGGTGGAGTGGTAGCATCGCACAAACAGAAACGAAAAATTTTCGTGTATGAAAATCTAGACTCATGCATACATGTATTTCTTCGAGATTTCGCTCGCAAGTCTCTTGAGCGATACTACACAGGTCCACACAAGGTTATTAAAAAACATCTGACAGAGTTTACGAAATCAACGTTAATGGTACGTCACGGCAGATCTCAATCGAGAACATCAGACAAGCGTACTTCATTCGGGACGACGTGGAACGTTTAGCTGAAATTAATAATGATTTAGGCCAGGCAAGCATTGTTGCTCCACCTCCTAGGACGGATCCTCCTAAAAAGAGAGTAACCTGCATTGTGTAAAAAGTTTCTCTCAAACGCACTGAATTTTCTAGTCCGTTGTAAGTACATATAAAATCTCGTTATCTCTTATAATAATGTTAGCTGGCATATTTCTTTTCTTTTAAAACGTTCGTGAATGACTCAAGACACACGTCTATCTCACTTTTTAATACAGCGCGCGCTTAGCACTTGAAAATCGATATTTTAAATAAGTTAGGACTGAACGTTGTACCTTGTAATTATTCTTAAATGACAAATTGTCGAACACATATACCCTTCGTAATATCATTTTAATTGTATATAAATAGTCCGTAGCTTGTGTGTACCCACGATACTACTATCCTTTTTTTAAAGAGAGGGAGTGCTGTAGCGTTTACTTTGCACATCCGCACATGACCGAACTAGCTGTTAAGCTTTGTCTCATTCTACTCGGAGTATCCTCTCCGTCAGGACTCCCTATGTACGCGTTTGCCTTGTGACTTCCCTCTCTAACGGAATTCTCCCGGGTCGTCCCGCCATGTACAGCTCCTGCGTTCGCGCGCCGCACCAGTTAAATGGTAGCAGGCCACCATAGCATAAAGCTCGTTTCCGAGATGCGATGCTCTCGCATCTGAAACCATTTAAATAAACGTCCGTTAGAGTGAAACTTGTGTGTCACCCATCTTCCATCATTCACACTTGTGCTAGTAGGTGCACAATCAACCATGGAGTCAAATACTAAATATTAGTAACCTCATATCAAACTCATACATTATTCTTCTTGTAATTCTAAGTTAAAGATATTTTATAATCTTCATAGTATAGGTGGGGAGCGCGGTAGAGCGGTCGTCGGAATAGACCTACATATGGTTCTATCTCTCCTTGTTAGCGCCACTTCATTATTTTACTAAGTTCATATATTTTAACATGGGACTTCAGGCAGTATGAGTAAGTTGTTCTTCCAACACCAGCCACTATAGACGAGTGACGTGGTTTATTTGTCTTCATTTTGGCTATTTTTTACATCTTATTTTGATTTCTTTTGTATGCGTCAATATATATTTATTTCTTCTATTTAATACCTTGAACTAATTAAACGGGACCTTCGGGAACTGGATATTCAGGCTGTGGTTTATTTTGTCGTTTCAAAAAATGTATTCTTTCCCGCGTATCGAGGTATCTATTATTATTTCAATTACCTTGCTTTTTTTGTTTATTTAGCTGCGCTTCTCAATTTTAACATCAGTATTTTTTATTTATTTCGACTTCATCTGATTCTTTTCAAATATAAACACATTGCTGAGGACCGCTAACTCTGACTTCTTTTTCGTTTTCTCCAGCACCCTAAGGTGAATCTCCTCATCGGATAATCGCACCCATCGCTTGTTTACCAAAGCACCCGTCGATTATTCCACGAAAATCAAGGGGTTCAAATCCCTAAAAGAAATGCCTCGGACATGAATCCTTACAGCGTCTTCAGCGCCACTTGCATAAAGCTACCGCACTAGCAGTCGAAAAAAAAATCGGTTTTAATCTTTTGAATCCCTTGCCCCATGTTCTCATTCAGGACTGATTTTCACGCCTATAAAAAAGTTGTCAGCACATGCTGAACTTTTCGGCGAAGATGTAGAGTTTATCCGCATTTGTAGATCTCCGGAGGAATTTTACAACACCGCCGTCAATACAGTAAAGCGGAATCTACCATTTTAAACTCAACTTAGTTCCTTTAATCTGATTTGCAACAGCGGATCCCTTTCTTTTCTCATCTTAGTATACACGTGGCTCAAACATATCTGCTCACAATTTTCGCAGTCGCGTACAGCGTCACACATTTAATCCCGATATCTCGCTCCCCTCCTCTATGTTATTTAACGCGCCTTCATTATTTTAAATCAATTAGTAATTCTTCTCCCAAGAGAATAACAAGTCTAGAATTACAAACTCGACATTTTTTTGCAATCCAAATGGCAGGAGCGTATTTTCTTTCTCGTGTTATGATACAAGCAGCTCAACCATCCCAGCTCACGATTTTCGCCGTCAACTGCAACACCACTTATATAACCTCTATTTCTTGCGGGTACTCCCTCCTCCTACTATAACTGTCGCTTTTCAGTCATTTTTAAAGGATTATTGATTTTTTTCCCATAGGAAAATAATACAATAATTCAAATAAAAAAATTCCTGCTTGAAAGAATGGATTCTTTTCGTCTAAATTACAATTAACTTTGCCATTATCGCCATGACAGTCAAACTAAAGCTGGGATGTAAGGACAAATTCATGAGAGAAGTCAACAAATATCACCTTTCGTAATTAATTTACGTAAAAATCCGAAATCAATGGGTCGGTTTGGTACTTTTTGGAATGTTTTCACTAAGTTTAGTTTTACCAGGTGTATAAATATGAAACCGCTATTTTTTCAAGAAAAAAACATATTTATTTCAAGAGAATGATAACAAATATTTTATTCAAAGTATGCGCCCTCGCTGGCTACACATTTTGTCCACCTCTCAG
>NC_046663.1:57583437-57592542 GCF_010883055.1 Belonocnema kinseyi
ACGCCAATTAGCACAAATGGTAAGTTCCGACAGTGCCTACAAGTGTGCCTACTGGCCGCTAGATGGCAATACCGGTTTCATATGTATACACCTGGTAGGTTCGCCACCTGGCCTAATTCAATGGTTTAAAACAGTAAAGTGACCTACCCTTTTTTTATTTTTAATATATTACCTTCTGATTGTTTACACAAACTTAAAAAATATAAGAATTCCAAAAATTACAATGATTCAATGGTGCAAATTTTTCACGTTTGTACATATTTCTAGTTTTCTATGGAAAACTGCAAATATTTAAGTTTTCGTGGATTCACAACAAATTAATTGCTCAAAAGGCTAAGAATAAATAATCATTAGCCATACGAGAAGATACCCATAAAGCAACGTTTCGAAACTGATGTGGTTCCTTTCTAAGCCTAAATTTTAAAATTATTTTATTGATATAAATAAAGTTAAACATGAAAAAAAACAATGATCAACATAGTTCGGAAAATGAACAAGTTAGTGACGGAATCAACATAGTAAAATATATGCATGACACAAGCGTAAAGTAAAATTGTTACCTGAAAACGTCTTAATAAGTAGCTTGGTAGTTGAAAGATGAAACTAAAAAGACATATCGTCCTCCAATTTTGGAGTCAAACTCATCATCCATAAAATGCATTGTTTTTCATTTTAGAGTAAAATGAAGTAAATTAAATTTGTTATGCTATATTAGTATTGTGAACAACATTAATATAGACTACAAAAAATGAAAATTCAAAGTTGGGAAGGAAAGCAACGTAATACAAAATTTTTTGGGCTTATGTTATCGAGAAGAAGAAAGATTAAAATGAAAGTGATATGGCACTTACCAAAAAAGGATTGACACGAATATGAATTGTCGGATTTACAAAGAGTGACTTGAAAAAGATTCATTTTAAAATTTAGTTTTACATTGCTGTAATTAGTTGAGCAAACTTGTGAGGATAAAAAAGATGTTTTGATAAACAAAAATCTTCAACTGACAAGTCTCAATAAGAGTTAACAAAATCAACATTAAAGTTCAGGTAAGTACATTCATAAAGTCATAGAATATTAGTCGTAAAGCAGGCGCCAAATTTAAAATTGTGAAAAATATGAAGTGGTTAATAATATTAAATAAAATTATTTTTTACATAAAATAATATGAAAGTCAGGTAGCTTAGAATTATTATACCTAAGATTAACAGATTTAGTGTCTTCATTTATATAAAAATATTCGATAGTGCGACGTTTAATCAAATTTTTTTCCTGAGCTAAAACTTTTGGGTGTTTCAAATCAAAATCATGACCTGTTTCAATTCTATGTTTTTCCAGTGCAGTGATATTATCCCTGAACAATGCAAACAATAAACAAAATTTCTTTTGTTGAAAATAACTGTTTTGTCCTGAGGTGATGGAAATTAATTAAAAAAAGGTTACATAGGTCTGATGATGACTTCAATATTTTTCCCTGTAAAATAGAAGCTATTTTATCAGTGATGCCAGGAATATAAGTGGTGACTATAAAAGATTCAGATGATTGTGTTTATTTTTTGTTATTAGAGTTATAAATATCATCAATCATGATTTTTATTAATTCATTGATTGAGTCAAGTGGATATTAATTTTTGATCAAAATTGGTCTAAATAATTGATTGTTCTGTTTTCTACATTGTGTCATTATTATTTCTCGTCACTGAAACGTATAAAAAATTAAGTGTGTGGTTAAACAATTTTTTCAAACTAAATTGAAGATTAGAATCATAACTATTTAAAATTTCTAAAACTTCGTGTAATTTACATTTAGAAATGATCATAAAAATATCGTCGATGCATATTTTATAAAAAGGTACGTCAATACTAAGTAAAGTAAAACAATTTAATTCCAGAGTTTCCATGACTATATCAGAAATTTCCGAAGACAATGAAGAACCCATAGCTATTCCATCAATTGTTTTGTAATTTTTATTGTTAAATTTAAAGAACGTATCTAAGGCACAATTATATTTTATTAAAACATTCATTTCTGGGAATAATAGCTCTGGAAGCTATTAAATTCCATTTATGTTTAATATTTTGTAAAGCTAAATTAATAGGTATACTAGAAAATAAATTAACAATATCTAAGGAAACCAGAATATGATGTTTGGGCATTTTGAAATTTATTATTTAGTTAACGAAGCCCCAGCTGTCTTTAATATGATATTGTCTTTTGCCCCTTAATAATCTTAAGTATTCTAAAAGAAATTTAACCAGTTCAGCAGTGGGACTATTACACGTAGGACCTAGATTTGTCTTTACGTGGCCCGCACACACTCTCGCCCCGTTTAGAAACTGTTGAGTTCGATATTGCAAATCCTCAGAGTTGTAAGAATTTATAAATATAAATTAAATCGCACAAATAAAATTTTTCCCTGTCTATATTAAAGTCTTAAAATTTCAGGAACTGTTAGTCAAAAATTTCGAAATTTATCCATACATTTTTCATAGAGATAAGAATTTAATGTTTGATTTGTTCATTCTCTATCATAGACATAGCTACAAGTTCGTGACCTTTTATGGATAAATTTTTCCGTGTAATGGCTGAAATTATTAACCTCAAAGGATTTCTTTCTTTGTATATTTTTGTTAGTCCATATGCTTTAGGGATGTGAATTAAGATTTAATTTCTTTAAATTTTGCTTTATCATTTAATAGTTCCAGCATTTGTTTGTCATAATACAATCTTTTAATTTTAACAGTTACATTGCCTTTGTCTGCTTTACGAAATATTATATTCAGATTGTCTTTAACAAATTGTATAGCTGGAATAAAGTATAAATTATTATCAAGAAACTTTCGTTTATTTTTAGAAATTTTTCTTTGTTTTAGAAAATTAAGTTTATGAGTAAAGTGTTTCTTATGTTGTCAAAAAGCCTATTATATTTTCTGTATTGAAATATCATAAAAGCAAAGAAAATTCTAAAAGGCAAACTTCTAATCAAAATATCATATATATATATATATATATATATATATATATATACACACACTTAAGTCTTACATTAATTTCGGCGATTTCATAATAGACGTCTCCAATTTCAGAGTGCTGAAAACTTGGTGCATAATAGATAATCTGTTGATTTGCTTACGGTTAAAAGGATCAAACAATCTTGATTGGTAAAGAAAATGAAAATAATGTAAACAAGGTGGCATAACACTAGGTTTCCTGCATCTAATAAAAAAATTCCTATGAGTGCGTAAGAGGGCAAACCTTAATAATGAAGTAGAGTAATTCTGTATCCGTTCTGAATTTCAATCATTTTGTTTAGTTTCGACCTCTTAAATTATTGAAAAAATAAGTTTTCGGATTTAAGGTAATGACAAAAACAAATTTTGATAGTCAAAAGTAGAAGTAGCAAACTTAGAATTATCAGTTATTAACGTTTATTAATTATTATTTAATTTATTATTAAATTTATTTATTTTGTTTTATTATTTATTTATTTATTTATTATAGTTTATTATTTATTAATTACACAACCACACAGAAAAAGTGTGCGGATCTGGTAACAAGACACACGTATTCCTATGGATTTTAGGGCGCTGAATTTAAATTCGGTATCAAAAGTACCCATCACGTCATGGTTGAGCCATAACCTCAAAAAATAACGAAAAATCATGCACTGAGGCAAATAAATTTCAAGATAATGCCAGTGATGCAAATTTTCACTTCCAAAACATGTCGACAACTGTGAAGGATCAACCCTTGCCTGATATAAACTTATTTAACATAACTTTACCCCACAGAACCTGACCTCACCTAACCTGAATTAACAGAAATTTATTGAACTACACGTAAAGCTCTGGAAGCATATTTTCCCAGTAGCAAATGTGTGGTACATCGAATGTGTCAACTCGAGCCTAACCTAGAAATAAATCTTACATAGCCTAACCTAACCTAACCTCACGAAACACAATCAACAACACAATCAGTTACAAACTGATTGTGTTGTCCCGTTGTGTTTGCGGTACCGTTTGAATCAGCTTGGGCTTACCCTGCAAAGAGGTCAAACATATCCTAAACTAAAAAAACCTGACCTAACCTTAACTAACCTAACCTAACTTAACTTCACGTAACACAATTAAACTCATTGCATTGTCCCGTTGTAATCGTGGTACCGTTTCATTCAGCTTCGGCTTAACCTACATAGAGGTTTAACCTATCCTAATCTAACCAAACCTGACCTAACATAAGCTGGCCGAATGAAATTCAACCATACGTGTAGCTACGTAAGCGTACGGTTCTCAGTCTTAAATGTGTGCTGTATTTAATAGGTTAACTGTATCTTAACCTACAAATAAATTTAACTTTACAGAACCTAACGAAATTTTGCTTACCGCAACACAACTCAACTTAAGTGCTCCCGTTGTAACACAATAAAATTCATTTCATTGTACTACAAGTGGTTAAAAATTCAGACGCACATTACTCATTTGAAGAAACTTAGAACTACAAGTAGAATTGACCCCATTTCAATTAACGTGACAATGTTTGTATCAATTAAAATGCAGAACTGTAACTTAAACATGCAAATAAATAATAGTTTTATTCAAAATTTGTTTTCTCTCTGCTTTTTTTAGACTTAAGGGATATATTTATACTATCTTTCGTGTTTACATTTTATCTTGCTTTTTATCGTAATTGAATTAATTTATAGACCTACTTTAGTCTATTTTCTACCCGCTATAACGTGTCCTTTTTTCTTCGAAGGAACGATGCAAAGGGTTACGCTTACGTTTAAGACCTACATTCGTTTCCCTTTTCAATATCCAGTAAAAATCAGCCATCATAACCTCGTCCCATCTACCCTGATATCGTTGTTCCATCACTTTTATGTCTTGATGAAAACGTTTCCCTTCTTCTTCGCTGAAATCACCAACATTTTTTGGAAACTTATCCAGATGGGAATCTAGAAAGTGAAGTTTTAAATTCATCAATCAGCCTAACTTTTTGTAGTTTCTTATCATTTTCGCAAGAATATTCTGGTAGTCTGGACTTTTTTTGTTACCGAGGAAATTTGCGTTTACTGCTTCAAAACTTTCTCAAGCGTCCATTTCAATTTTCGTCATGTGTCTCACGAAATTAATATCTCTTGTCAATATTCGATTCTGTGGTCCATCAAAGTATCCTTCTTTCAATTTAGCGTCGGAAACATTAGGGAATTTAAGGGACATGTACTTATAGCATTGTCTAACGCCTTGACAAATTGTTTCATGAGCCCAAGCTTTATGTGGAGGTGTGGTAGTAAAATTTTTTCTGCATCAACGAGGCTTTAGTTGATGATATTATGAGAAACAGGTTTGAATGAATCTCTTAAAGGCCAATGTTTTTTTCTGTAATGATTGGCTCGATCTCTGCTATTCCACAGGCATATAAAGCATGGCTCTCTCGTGAAACCCGATTGTTAACCTAATTTCATTGTTATGATTTTGAGATCACCACATATTTGCTATTTGTGATTTGTGTAATTAACTTTTTCAAGAAGCATTTTAACATTTTTATATTCTTCTTTGATGACCGTTGAGTGAGCTATAGGGATAGGAGTGTAAGTATTCTTGTTATGCAGTAAAACAGCCTTAATGCTGCGTTTTGACGAATAAATGAAAAGTCGCCATTCTTCGTCTCTGTACACATTTTTCTTCAAGTGGTTCATTAGTCCGTTAACGTCAGTGCAGTACACTAAAGACGTCTCTTCGTCTTTAACGAAAAACTTTCTGAATTCTTTGTCCTTGTCGCGATAGAATGAAACTTTTGTCTTTGGCTCTAGAAGATTTCTTATTTTTATAAATGAAGCGGCAAATTCAGCGCCGTCTTTAAGTAATCCAAGATCTCTAATAAAATCATTCAGTTCTAGTTGCGACACTAATATTGGAACCTTTAATTTCATTTTATGCACGCCATATTCGTCATCCTTTTCATCATTTTCATCGGAATCATCAGAACTATTTTCTGTTCGATCACTGGTTTCACTACCGTCTCCATGACGTTGACTTTCAACTTCCATTCTATCATCTTCTTAAGCGCTTAAATCAGTCTGGCGTACATTTTTATTTATTTCAATTGCTATTATGACTGTGCACACATTAATGTACGAAATGTTTTTTTTATTTTTGGCGTTGAACCCTTTGACGAAATTCATGCAAAAGTAGCAGTCCTTCGCAATAACGGGTTTTTTCCATGTGGTTGGTGTAGAGTACTTGCGGTACTTTTCCTTGTTTGAATTTTTTAGACGATACAACATAAGTCTGCAGGAATTGCAAATGACGTGAGGAACCCATTTTATTTCTTGGTGCAGGAATTTACAGTCAAAACACTTTTCGTAAAGACTTTTCACATCCTCGTCGATTGATTTTCGCAAACTGCTCACTTCATATTTACAGCAAATGTAACAGAATGAATCTGAGCTATTCTTGCAGGCATGCGATTGAGAAATACTCGCGGTTTTTTTCCTTGTAGCATGAGACTCAACACCAACCAAGTGATACATTGTTGAAGAGCTATGGTTGCATGATGACGACGTCGGAGAGCCCGCTTTCCCACCCTGACCAGACGCCGATACTGAGGTTTTTCCCTGCATCGTAATACACTCTTTACCTGTGTCTGTCATGACGGCATGAACGCCGTTTACCCTAGCACTCAGCCAATGTGGATCCGTTGCCCACCGTCACCACGTGGAGGTGCCCTGGTTACAGATTTAGGCGAATAATGCTAGCAACGTGCGGTTACGAAACTCCAGACATTTACTGCTATTCATGTCAAAATATGAAAGTACGTGTTACACGAAGTTAAGTTAGGTTAGGTTGGATCAGGTTTTTTTTAGGTTAGGATAGGTTAAACCTCTATGTAGGTTAAGCCGAAGCTGAATGAAACGGTACCGCAAACACAACGGGACAACACAATCAGTTTAATTTTGTTTTCTGAGGTTAGGTAATGTTAGGTTAGGCTTGGTTAGATTTATGTCTAGGTTATGCTCCAGTTGACCCATTCGATGTAGCACACATTTACTACTGGGAAAATATGCTTCCAGAGCTTTACGTGTGGTTCAATAAATTTCTGTTAATTCAGGTTAGGTGAGGTCAGGTTTTGTTGGATAAAGTTATTTTAAATAAGTTGATATCATGCAAGGGATGATCCTTCACAGTTGTCGACATGTTTTTGAAGTGAAAATTTGAATTCAGCCCCCCAAAATCCATAGGAATACGTGGGTCTTGTTACCAGATCCGCACACTTTTTTTGTGTGGCTGTTTTATTAAGACACATTTTGACCGAAAATACCAATCTACTTAACTTAATAAATAAATTAAGAACAGTCCGAATTGATAATATTTATAACTTTAATAACAAAAAAGAAACACAAACATCTTAATCTTTTACAGTCATCCCTTATATTTTTGGCATCACTGAGAAAATAGCTTCTATTTCAAAGGAAAAAATATTAGTTATTTTCAGACCAATTAAACCTTTTTAAATTTATTTCCATCATCTAAGGACAAAAGAGACATTTTCAACAAAAGAATTGTTGTTTATTGTTTGGATTGCTAATTCTGTGTCGGTTGTTATATCGGAAATACTGATGGACCCTTACTTCATAGAATGAAACAACATCAACGTAGTAACTCAAGTAGGGATAACATCACTGCACTGGAAAAACATAAAATTAAAACAGGTCATGATTTTGATTTTAAACACTAAATCTGTTAACCTTAGGTGTGATTATTCTAAACTACCTGACTTCTATAGTCTTGTATGCAAAAATAATTTTATTTAGCATTATTAGTCACTTTATATTTCTTACCATTTCAAATTTGTCGACTGCTTTACGACTAATATTCGACGACTTTATAAATGTACTTACCTGAACTTTAATTATGACTTTGTTAACGCTTTATTAATCCTTTTTTAGTGAGTGCCATATTACGTTTATTTTAATCTTTTTTCTTCTTGATAACATAACCCACAAAAAAATTTATTTCTTTGCTTTCCTTCCAAACTTTAAATTTTCATTTCTTACAGTTGATATTAATGTTGTTCACAACACTAGTATAGCATAAAATATTTAATTTACTTCTCTTTTCTTGAAAATGAAGAGCAATGCATTTTATGGATGACAAGTTTGACTGCAAAATTGGAGAAAAATATGTATTTTCAATTTCATCTTCCAACTACCAAACTACTCAATAAGACGTCTTCAGGTAACAATTTTACTTTACGCTTGTTTCATGCATATATTTTAGTATGTTAATTCCGTCACTCACTTTTTCAGTTTCTGAACTATGTTGATCAGTGATTTTTTTAAAATGTTCAACTTTGTTTATATTATTAAAATAATTTTTGAATATAGGCTCAAATTGGCACCACGTCAGTTTCGAAACGTTCTAGTGTTGACTATCAACATTTGTTGGCCAGGAAGATTTTTTAAATACTAAAAAAGTTAACTTTTTTTTACCTTTTGATGAAAAAGTTTATATCTCAGGGACCTCTTAGTGCAACCGGAAGTACACGCTGGGACTGGCGACGTATTAATTTAGTCGAAACAGGTATTCTATTTAATTAAATGACGCCAAATTTCATAATTTAGATATATTTTTATTTTATTCGAATGAATATACATTTATCTTACTGAAATGTGGTTTTAATTAAAAGGCATATTTTTCGAAATAATATCCTTCGCATTCTACATTGAAGGAAACATTTTTTGTAACTAAATGCACACATATTTAATTCTAAATGAATAGAATAATCATTTTATCAATGCAATGTTTATTTGCAATCAATAGTCTAATTTTGCGAATCAAGTAAAACATTTTCCCTAACTTAAAAGATTACCTATTTCCGTAAGTGTACTTAAATGTAAGAAATATTTATTTTAATTAAGAAAATAACGTAAGACAATTTATTTTTTAAATCTATAAAATGCTGCAGGTTAAAACAAGAATTACTGCTCCGAAAGAACAGTTTCGTGATTCTAACAAGGAAACTATCCCAGGTGTCCCTCACCGATTTTGATGAAACTGCAATATGTTGTAGTACATCGAAAAATAAGAGACACGTATTTTTTTTTA
>NC_046663.1:57592642-57613689 GCF_010883055.1 Belonocnema kinseyi
TAAAAAAAAATACGTGTCTCTTATTTTTCGATGTATTACAACATATTGCAGTTTCATCAAAATCGGTGAGGGACACCTGGGATAGTTTCCTTGTAAGAGATACGTTGTAAGATTCAAGTAAATAAATTTACTTCGTTACATTTTTTAAAATGTGTATATCAATAGTAATGAACTTATCTGAGACTCAATATTCACTGTATATTAATTAACAATGAAGCTAAATAGATAATTTTTTTAAAAGATAGTTACATTTTCCACAAAAAAGTTTACTTTTAACAAAGAAAAATTAATTTTCTACCATAAAAGATGAATTTTTAATCCAAAAGAACAAATGTCTATTTAAAGACTTAAATTTTGGACTAAAAATAATGACTTTGACAATATAGTTAGTTCTTGTAAATAATAATTAAATTTACTTTTTAAAAATTTTTATTTTCATCCAACAATTAGCAGAGTTAAATCATTTACAAAATTCCAAAAAACACACGAAAATGAACCTTCAAGCCAAACAACGGATTATATGAAAACAGTCAAAAAAAGAAAAAGTTCGATTTCGAAATGCCCGACAAGACTATCACAAGTTCTTAAAATATTGGAAATGAGCAAATACAGTTTATTGAAAAACGACAAAAGTTGCAATAAAGTGTGTAATAACAATTTTTTTTTTAAATGCGAATTTTTTTAACGGGGCAATGAAAATACGTCTGTTGTAATACTAATGAATGTTATTAATTATAATAAAATACACATGAAAATGGTATATAATTTCAGACATAAACTCGAGTGCGAAGCAGGAGATACGTGATGAGAATGTGTTCGTTAAAGTTGAAGGAGCTTTTACAAAAGAGAATTCACGATCACCGTACCTATCACAATCGCCAAACCTATCTGAATTATATAACACTAAAATAATGAAAACCGATAGGTATTTTAAGTTTCGACTGGTTTTACCTTACTATGCTGGTAGTAAGGTGATGAGTTTTAGAGGTGAAAAATAGATATGTCCCTTCATTGCTATAAAAATGCGGTTGACTGGTCGTCTATCAGGAGACGTACGTAAATGATATTTAGAGTATTCGTAAACTTTGAAGTATTCAGCTGCAAAATATTGATGTGTGCGTATTTTTTCAAATCGCATTATAACGTGCACTGGACCTTCATTATCAAAGGTAAGATCCTTAAACTTATTTTTCTTCTGGTCGAGTTTAAGAGCCTGTGCCCAGTAAAATGTGTGGCATTCAGCTTTATTAGCCTCCTTTTCTAATTCTATATAGGCAGAAGGGTAATAAGAGTTTAAACTATTTGTTTCCATCCAATCTGGTATCTCGCCATTATGTAGTGGAGTCATTTGGGTAGAAACAATGGTGTCATCACCCTCTTGTACAATAATTCTATATTCAGGCATAGCTCGAAATCCATGTACACCTAATTTTAAAACAAAAGATTTCATATGTATGGACATTTTATGTATCAATCTAACTTAAACTGTTAGCAATTTGAAAACCCATTGCTAGATTTTGTTTTGTTTCTAAATGGATACAGAATAATTAAATAATATTTCCTTGTTGTTTCTGTTTTTGTTGAGATTTTGAAATTATAACTTATTTTGCACTTGGGTTAGTTATCGTAATGATAGGCAATATATAGGTGCGCGTTACTAGGGTGCTTGAACAAGTTAATCTTCTTCTAGAGGGCAAGACACTATGCCAACGAAATCCCCAGAAAATGCAGATAAGCAGCTTCATTTCAAATTCCTACTAGAGAGGGGCTTTTTTTTAGAATTTTTAAAATGCAACTTTTGTAATCAACGTGCGACGGATTTTCATATATTTTTAAATAAATTTCCAATTATTTAGACAATAGTTATTCTTTGTTAACCAGTATAAATTATCCCCGTAAATCGTGAAGTGCTAGTATTTTTGGAATGAATTGTGCGGAAAGTGTATTGTTAACAAATGTATTTTTTCCAAAGATATTTTATAATTATTCAAACAATTTATAATTATTTCTTTGGAAAAAACTCATAAAAATTTAATACTCTCTGGAGTTTTAATGGGCTCAATGGCTCAATTGTCAACAATTTTCTTTATTATATTATGAATATTTAATTTCTTCGGGAAATACAGAAAGTTAATTCATGTGTTCATAATATATAAAGAAAACTGTTCAAGCAAATAATAATTGATCAAACATTTAATGTTTAACTTTTTTATAATAGTTCATGTAGCTCAATAGAAGTAGAAAAATTGAATTTTTGTCACCTTTCCAATAAAAATTCAGAAGTGAATAATAACCAATTGTTTGAGCATCTAATAATGTCTTAAGCAAAAATATTTCTCTTGCATTCTAGTAAGTGTGACATTAATAATAAAAATAGGTATTTTCAAGATTTTACATAAGAACGGAAATTAAAATAATTTGTTTAAACAATTAGAAAAAACCTTAAAAGAAAAATGTTATTCTCAACATTCACGTTGTTTCTTGTCAATCCTAAAGGTATTAAATTATTATTATATACAGGGAAAATAAGAACTATACAAATAATTAATTTGTTGTTTTTTTTTGTTGACTAGTGATGCTATGAGACAGTATACTACATACTTTCAGTCTTATATATACTCACTTTAATAACTTAATAACTTTGATTTTAAAATACTTTCGAAATGTAAGTATTTGTGGTCAACTTAGTTTACACTTTTATTATCAAAATATCTTTGTTCAATAGGCTTCGCAATTTTGTGTTTTTTATAAATAATGTATGTACACTTGATGAGGTCCGGCGTCGTTGGACGGAAGCTCGATTAATAAAGACCAAAAATACATAATAAAGGACTAGTAGATCAAGAGCGTCAGGATACCAACAACCGAAAATGTGGTACTAATTGTTTAAACAACTAAAAATTCCAAAAATACTTTTTAACTTGTCATTCATAGGATACAAAAAAATCGTATCGATATAATTACGAAAAATTATATCATAATGAGTTTTACATGCAAATATATTTTTCTAATTCTTCGAAGCAAGCGAAGGGCACAATACGAGGAGTGAAGAAAACAAAATTTAGAAAAAGGTAATAAAAAGTTGTTGTTTCCTGATTATTGCGATAACTGAGCTTTTTTCGTTTAACATTCCAAGTTAATTGAAAATATCCTAGGGAATTTATAAATGTTGAACGGTTAAAAGAAACAGGAATGGAATTTCTCTGTGCAGGACCCACAAAAAAATTTCGTAATGGTGTGGGGGGGAGGGTATGCTGCTTCCTTGATTTTGTTTTAATATTAAATTTTTAACAATTTGAATTAAAGGCCACTATTAGTTTGCTCTGTTTATTCCATTATAAAATGATTCTTTTTCAGATCTTTGTATATCGCGTGGCTACATTCTATTCCGGCTACGCCCATTTATAAGTCAATTTCAGAAATAAATAGTGGGGTTGGTGGTTTAAGAAAACTTTAGGAAACTGGAAGTCAGTTCTTCCAGTAACGTGACTGTAAAGATTAACTTTTTTCTGAGAATCGCAACGATAAGGATATATTGAAAGATAAAGTAGCTTACCCATTTCTGAAGGTAAGGGTTTTCGACTTCTCAGTTCTGCAGGCTGCAGTTCTTCTAAATATATAATAATAACAAAGCTTAAATGTTGATTGAAATAATTATAACCATCATTTTAGCCAAATAGATAATTGCAGGGTACTTAGCTCTACTCATGTAATACAATTGTCTTTTCCGAACTAGTTTTTCGATTCTTTTTTATATTTTGAACCAAGCGGTCGCATCATTTTGCGATAACTCAAAGGCTTTTCGCCACAGCCGTAAAAATTGAAATTCTGGCAAATTTAAAATTGCGAATTCAAGCTGATTGAAGAAAATCACAACAAAGTTGAGAAAGGTAAAAAATATTCAAGAAAATTCAGGAAAATTCAGTAAAAGTTATAATCAATTGTTCTTTTTCAGTATTTTTAAAAATTATGTTGTTGAAGTTATATTTATTGTAATAATTTCTACAGGGTGACTGAAAAATAATTTTCTTAATATATTTTGATATTAATATGTCAAACTTTGTGTCCACAATTGCATGTAATTGTTCCTGGTGTAACTCTTGCATTGCAACCATCATTTTAAGATAAAAAGATTCTCTTTAGATGCATAGGATTGCCATTTTTTTAGACAAAAGGTCTTTAAATAAACATTTTACACTTTTTTATGACTTACTTTGAAATTAAACACAAAATTTGATTGTCTCTCGTTTGGAGACTTTCTCATTTTTGAGTCTTTAAATGTTCAATAATTTAATTGCTGAAGCTACTACTGAGTAGCCACTCTTTGTGTAGTGGAACGATAACAAGATACTGAAAGAAAAAGTAACTTACTCAACTGGGGCGGTGGTGTTGTTTGGCTCGCAGAAGAGAGTTGGCGTGAGAACTTGCCGCCTTGAGAGCTTAATTCTGTCAGAAGAAATAGCAATAAATACCTTTTTATTCCTAATATACTGATAACGAGAGTTAGCGACCAATTTATAATTATTAAGAAAACTTATCGCGTAAGAAATAGCGATTAATTTGTTCTAATAGGATCATCAACCATGGTAATATAACTCTTGAAATATTTAAAACTGTAATACTTTTGAAACGCAACTTTCTAATTTTTAAATAATTTTGCTGGAATCTATGTAAAGTAATCGATTTGTTCTAATTGTTCTAGTTATATGATGTTAATTCTAAATTTGCTAATTTGCTAATTCTAAAGCAAAAATGTGGTTATTTTTACTTAAAAAATTTTAAATTCTCTGAAGATCAATAAAAAATTAATCTTCTGAGGTAAGAATCAATCCATAAAACTAAGCGCATTGATTTTACTAACATTGCAAATAAGTTGAAGATATATTATTCATTATAAAAACAAACCTTTACAATACTCACGGACAGAATTAATAATAAAAACTAAGGAAGCCACCAGAGTATAAAACAACTTCATTTTTTCAAAATGTATAAAAACGTGTCTGATGCATCAGTTTTATAACAGTGTTACAAATGAATATTATGATATTTCGAATGTGTGTACTATTTTTATATTTGAGTTTTCCCCTTTTTGAGCACAAATCGTAAACTTTTGCGTCGCGTTGTAGGTACAGAGTGCCTACTTTGGCATAGAAAGATTAAAGATACTAGATCGAAATCACGGCCAGCGGTTATCATCTCCCAACCCTCCCTTATTAACTGAAGTTCTTGGTGGGACTGACGTTAGAACTACAATCTCCACCATATGACGAGTTGATACTTAACTTTGACATGATTTCGACTCAGAAAATAAGCTTATTGCATAAAGGTGTTAGTTGGGCGTATAATCTAAACAATGAATAATACAAACTGCAAAATAGCCTCGGAAAGGACTGGAACTTTTAATGACAAAAGGCATGTACACGGAAAATCTAAAGGTCATATTTCAGGCGACGAATGGAGACTCGTTGTTTGGAATGCTAGGGGAGTAAATGATCTCAAGGTAAAAGAATTGCGTGAAACTATGGACGTGAAGAAACTAGACATATTATGTGTGTCTGAAACAAAGAAAAAGGGATGCGAAACCAAAGACAAAAAGCGGCGTGTTGAAAGGCGGATTTGAAATATGGTCAGGAGTAGACAGTGAATCACATGGTAAACAAGGAGTCGGTCTGATTTTGAATGAAAGAGCAAATCAGCATCTCGAAGACCATGGTTTAGTGTCTTTCAGACTGCTGTGGGCTAGAATGAAAGTAGGAATCAGAAGACTATTTATCATAGCATGCTACGCGCCGGTTGATAGTTATCCTAGAGAAGTAAAAGACGCCTTCTGGGACACTTTAAATGACACAATAAACATTTCCGAACATGGCGAAAGAATAATTCTACTAGGAGACATGAAAGGTTGGCTGGGCATCCAAAATCAGGATACAGAAAGAGTATTAGGTTATTTTGGAGATCCAAGAACAAACTATAAAGGAGATAAATTACTTAATTTATGCTTAGAAAGGGGTCTGTTTATTACAAATACTTGGTTTAGGCATAAAATGATCCACATGTACACCTGGTCTAAAGGAAATAGCTGCAGTATAATTGACTTTGTTGTTGAGGATGGAGGACTAAGAGAGTTAGTCAAAGATACAAGAGTCGTGAGGGGTCCTGAATGCAATACTGATCATTACCTTCTGATCTCAAAAATTAACTTAGGTCGGGGATGGGGAAAAAAGAGAACCAAGAAAGTAAAACAAACGCGAATCAAAATTTAGAACCTACAGAAACCGGATGTGCGAATAGATTTCCAAAATAAGATAATCGAAGGAATAGATAGGGCAACATGGGAGGACCGTATAAAAAAACAAAGATATAGAGGGCGCCTGGACAATGTTACGGGATATTCTTGTTAGATGTATGATCGAAGTGTGTGGTACCGCAGTTGTAGGAAGAATGTCTGGCGATGCATGGTGGAATGATAAAATTAAGGCTGCCCAAAAAGCAAAAAGACAAGTGTACAAGAGAACTTTGAACATCGCAGGTCTTAGCAATGAGGAAATAAGTAGACGTAGAAATGATTATAGACGCGAAAACAGGATACTTAAACGATTAGTTAAAGAAAGTAAAGATACAATTACAGCAGAAGAAGAGATAAAAATACAAAACGACTTTGAAGGAAGCCGGAAACCACTTTATAAAAAAATGAAAGGAAACAAAATTACAGAAATTGTTAACATGAGAAATAGTAGGGGGGAAATGGTATATGATGTAGACGGAATACTAGAGGCTTTCAGAGACTATTTTAGGACACAATTCGGAGATGAAGCTATAGGATAACACAACTGCGATGTTGTACACTATGCGATGAAATACTCAATTGAAAAACCCTGTGTCACTGAGGTTAGGGATATAATTAAGACCTTGAAAAACGGTAAGGCTGCCGGGGTAGAAGGTATTAACGCTGAAATGCTTAAACACGGTGGCGCGTGCATACCACATGGACTGTGCGAATTGATAAATTTATGTTTCGAGATGGGAGACGGCCCAGACGATTGGAAAAAAGCGATTATCGTACCAATATACAAGAGAAAGGAAGATAAAAGCGAGTGCAGTAATTACAGAGGATTGGCTATTAAGTACCGTAAGTAAAATATATTCAAAAATACTTACATGTAGGGTAATGAAAATAACAGAAGCAAAGATTTGGGAAGTCCAAAGTGGGTTTTTGTCAGGAAGGTCATGTACGGATCGAATATTTAGCTTAAGGCCAATAACAGAAAAAAGTTTGAGAGTAGGAAAAAAAGTTTTCTGTGCATTTGTTGACCTAAAAAAAGCTTTTGACAAGGTTGATAGAAGTAAACTTTGGGAAGTTCTGATGGAGTATGGAGTCAATGGATGGATCCTACAAGCTATAAAAACAACATATAGAGGTAGCAAAGCGAGTGTAAGAGTGAATGTGAAACTGAGTGACTGTTTCGATATTATTCAAGGAGTTAGATAAGGATGCCTTATGTCTTCATGGTTATTTATATTATTTATGGATGAATGTTTAAGAATGGCTCTCTTCGTCGAAGAGGGTGTGGATCTCGAAACAGTAAGGGTACGTGGGCTAGCGTTCGCAGATGATAAGGTTGTTACGGCAGAGTCTATCGAAGATTTACAAAGAATGTTGAATAAAGTAGATGCAAGCATGAAGAGTATGGGCCTCAAAATTAACGAAAATAAAACAAAAATTATGGTCTTCGAAGGAAAGAGTGAGAAAATACTATGCAATATTTTATTAAATGATGAGAGAATTGAACAAGTTGATAAGTTCGTATACCTTGGTAGCTTATTTACTAGAGACGGGAAGATAGATGAGGAATTAGATAGACGAATAAATGAAGGTAAGAAGGTTATTGGTAGAGCAGGTCCCCTTATCAGAAGTAAAAATATATCAAATAAAGCTAAAATGGCAATACATAATTCTATATTTGTACCGACTGTACTATACGGTAGAGAGACATGTACTTATCAAGAAAAAGATAAGAGTGAAATTAACGCAATTGACATGAGACTCATGCGCATAATATGCGGGAAAACCCTGATGGACAAAGTGAGTAACGAGATAATTCTAAAAGAATGTGGTGCAGAAGAGACGCTGGTAGACACATGGGAAAGAAATCGGTTAAGATGGTTCGCACATGTTGAGAGAATGCCAAATGAACGACTAACGAAACAAGTGTATCAAGGTAAAGTGAATGGCAGCGTGCCCAGAGGTAGACCGCGGAAATAATGGTTAGAATGTGTGAATGAGACCCTAGTTAGAAGAGACATGAGAAGTCACAGAAACACGAGAGCCTGCATGTAAAAATGCATGAACATAAAAGAAGCTAGAGAAGTATGCCAGGACAGGAAAGTATGGCGGGAAATAGTTAATAAAAAGAGTGTCAGTAGAGTGAATGACCGCTGAAACAACAGACCTTGGTCACTAATGGACCCAAGTGGGGAACCTTACATAACGACTTCGTGAGGTTCTTCGCTTAATGGTGTAATAATAAAAATAACGTATGCTCGTGCAAATCCTTTTTCAGAAGATGGCGCTGCATGTAGCGCCATAAGTAATTTTTACTTGTCATGTGCATCATTTCAATGGTACACATTAATAAGGACATTAACTTTACAAAAACGCTTGCAGGTAATTCGAATTAAAAAATTAAAACTATAAGAAAACAACAAATTTTCAATTTAAGCACGAAATACCTGTATCTAAAATTAAAGCATAAGAATTTTTCCATATTTGAAACATTTAAAATTGAAAGTTAAACATTTTGAACTTATCAAATTTTTAATAATAAAAATTAAAAATTAGAAGCTCTTGAAGGTATAAGGTATTATTTCTCTGCTATTGTATATTTTCGTAATTTATAACTCTGCTAATAGCAACACAAAATTTTTCTTCTATAAAATGACGGTAGGATTTCTCCTAAACTTTCTATTCATAATGATTATTGAAACATAACTATTTCAACGTCAGAAACAAGGATAAAAAATAAATTACACTTTTTTTTAAATATAGTGTTCATCTGTCTCGAAGTAATGCTTAGATTTTCTCTTTCTGCAAGTTCTGCAAGTTAAAAACTGGAAATATTATTTTTTCATAAATCCGACGACGTCGAATTGACTTTCAGTTGGGAAAAGTTAAGAAGTAATATCTCATATATAAGTTAATTTTTTTTAGTTACTTTTTTATTAATAATTTTTTTATGTAAATTATTATTTTTATAACTATTGTGAATAAATACTTGATTTTAATTTGAATTTAAATTAAAGTTTTATCTCTGATAAATAAAACGCATGCTTGTTAGACAGACAACAGGAAGTCCTCGGCTGACATTTTCTTGTAAATTTTAAGTTATCTCTCGATCATTTAATTTTTTACTAGCTTTTAGTATGGAAAAATCGAATATTATTATCCTTTTACGTTTAGTATTTAAAAATATAGTATTTAAAAAAATGCCTAGGAGGGGAGAAGTTGATATTTCTAAAATATTTGTATTTCGCAGCTTGTTTTTCTCGAATTGCAGTAAGAAAACTCATGTAGGATTAACAGAAGATGACTCTTCTTTTCAAAATTTAAAATTATGTCACATACTATCAAATAGCGCAGACAAATATGAGTCTATTTTACTAATTGTGTACTCAATGATATCCGCATTGTTACACGAAACTTAGCAGAGGCCTCTGAATTACACATTTTTAAAGTGAAATGAATATATCGTAGTAACAAACAATTCAAATTTTTTAGACGAAAATATTGTCTTAACTTCCAAATGTTTACTTCAGCACAGTTTGGAAATAGTTTCAGGTGCTACGAACGACTGTAAAGATTCTATAAAATTTTCAATTTTTAAGTATTTTAATTATTTCTAATATTTGCGTTTGAAGTTTGCAGGATATAATGTAAGTTACTGTAAAGACAAATTCTCAAATTGGATGGAAATTACTGATAAAATAAATATCTACGAAATAATTTCTTTAGAACTTCCAATTATATGTTTTGATTCTGCTTGTTGTAGCAATATAAATATATATTTTTTCAATTACATTATGCTCCACCGATTTTTTCAAATTAAGCCTTGGCAAAGATAAGCTTAGATGAATAAAAATCTGTTTTCCTAAAACTTTTATTCAAACTATAATGAAAATTTCAGGCTAAGAAATTCTTGCAACAATGGAAATAAGATCTCATTTATTGGGGAAAAAGCAACAAATTTGTATCTATAGTAAAAAAAATGTTGCATACATTACTAGCATAAAACTATAAAAATTTGTTACTTAATTAAAATTGTTCCATTGCAGACACTGCTGCTAAAAGATATTATAATTAAATATTGAAGAAGAAATTAATGAAAAATGAAAATGATAAAATTGTACATTTGCGTAATTACTGTATATTTACTATGTAAATAAAGTCTCTTATTTTTGGGCTCCTGAATAATATGAACAAATTTTTAGGGCTCCAACCCTTTAGATTTAATAACAAGCGCTTGTTATCAACCTAACTTTACTTTGTCAAAAAATAATATTTTTGGATCGTTACAGTATAAACAGAGTTTTAGATTTTCAGGCTCATCAAAAATTTTAATTTTGATTTTGGACTGTAACCCTAAACGTTAACAACCAATCCCTCTGTACAACGTCAGTACGACCTTGCTAGAAAATAGTCTTTTCTCACAATTTAATAGGGTAAAGAGAGTCTCTGAAGGTTGGGCTCCTTGAAAAGTCAAATTCGTATTTATAGATAATTAATGGTTTCTTTAGGTATCGCGGTAGTTTTTCAAACAAAAATTAAAGCATTCGAGAGCCCAAGAACAGTCCAACATAACTCTCTATTTTGTTTTTTCCAGGTTTGAGTATATACAAAGAGGGTAGTTTTTTTGTAAATAGGGTTAGTTTTTCACATTTTTGTGGTGCATTCGACAGTTAATGTAAGGAAAATTCCGATCACCAAAATAAACCCAAAATTCTAGGCATATTTATTGTTAGTAGTGGTGATTTTTGGGGACTGGCGGTTGACGCGTTCAGCAGTCCAAAAAATCCTGAAATTTTGTCCTGTTTGCTGATAATTTTTCTTTGATTTTTATTCAGTGGAGGTGCTGGCTCGAGACATGCCAGCAATTCTGCTCGAAATGATCTACATGAATAATTTCAATATTTAGGAAACCTGAAGTACAGTTATGAAATTCTAGTGAGGTTTTCAATTGAAAGGATAAATCTCTATAGAAAGGAATTTTACATTTTTACTGATAATGAAATTCTAATATCAGAGAAATGTGATTCACTCAAAATTATTAGAAGGTTTCTACATTAATGGTTGGGAATGTACTAGTTCGTTAGTGAAAATGTATTCATTGATTGAAAACTATATACTTAAGATTTAAAAGAAGTTTATAAAAAAAAGTAAATCCGAAAAGTTAAAAAAACGCGATTGTTTAACGTTTTTATATTCACCGAGACATGAAGATAAATATGCTAAAACTTTTGAACAATAGAATACGCTCATGATAATTTCAGGGTATTTCCACATATGAACTGATAAAGAACTAGATCTAGTCAAAGCATTCATAAAATTATATTATTATATTTACCGATAGAGTTGAAAAAGGCCGCTGTAGAGAGAAGCATAGAGGCAGCAAGGAACTTCATTTTGTTAAGATATAGAAAAAAAGAACTGATTAAAAGAATCTTGTGAAGAAGAGCTGCTGAATATTCTTATATAGAAATACAATTCACATGTATTATATATACTATTACAAAAATGCCTGGAAGGGGCGAAGCTGATATTTCTGAGGAATTTGTATTTCGCAACTTGTTTTTCTCAAATTGGAGGCTTGAAACTTGTGTACGACTGACAGGAGATGACTCTTTTTTTTAAACGAAATTAGAAATTAGGCCACATGCTACCAAAAAGGGCATATAGAAATGATTCTATTCTATTAATTGTTTATTTAATGATATCTGAATCATCACAAGAAGCTTTGCAATAACCTTAAAATTCCATATAATATAATAAACACAACGTCGAAGATAGTTCTGAAATGATACAGAAATGAATAGTAAAGAAAATACATATTCACAAACTTATTTCTTTGAAATCGAGACTTATATTTAGTGATTCTGCTTCCGGTAGCCAACAAATATTTGTTTAGTTACACAAAATAATTGTTTAGACTAAAGAAAAATATTTTTTCTCACATTCCGCCCCCCTGATTCTCTCAAATGGATACCATTTAAAAAAGAAATTGTAATTGAGAGACGTGTGTAACGAGTCTTTTGATTGCTTTTTTTGAATTAGGCGCGCGATATTGAGGAGAGCGTCAGAGTGAAGAGTGAGGGGCCGAACTGGACCAGAGAGTTGAAAGGGCGAGTTTAAGAGGTTGTCGGTCGTAGAGATTACCAGCGAACAAAGAATTCTGGACTTGGTGTCTAAAGAGCGCTATTTTTATGTTCTGTGAAATAAACTTTCTTTTGTATTGTACGTTTACCGTGTTTTTTGATTTCCAGTCCCTGCGATTTTTTGACATTATGGCGACCGTGACAGGACTGGAATTTGCCAAACGTGCATAAAATTGTGTTCAACGCTGGGTGGCGTGGTGTTTTAGTATGTCATACCCTTTGTGTTGAGCTGCAGTTTTGCGCCGAGTTCTACAAGAGCAAGAGTTATGGGTGCATCGTAAAAACAAAAAAAGGGCTCTGAGAAGGGTTTTTACCGATGCACTCACGGCTTTTGATGCGGCATTTTCGGCAGACAAGAGCACTCGCGCATTAAAAATCGTCGCGTTTCAGCTTGTGGAAGCAAAGATGGCTCAACTGGACAAGGCTCACGAAGTATATAATAACCTTCTGTTTGCAGCTGAAGATGACGACGTTATTGCGGAAGTGCTGGAATCGTAGGACTTATAAAACGAATTATTTGACGGCAAAGTTGAAAGGGGGGGACTAAATAAAACCTGATGCGCCGCCATCAACGCTTACCGTACCGCCGCCGGTTGCGATGCCAGGGAATTCTGCGAACGAGAAACATCCCACGAGATATCCAAACATTCCGTTGCCATAATTTAACGGTAGCGTGAAGAAATGGCTTCCTTTTCGGAGTCAATTTCTGAAAATCCACAATGACGCAAGACTAAGCAAGGAGGACAAATTCCAATATCTCCTGCAAGCAACAGTTTCGTGCTCGAAATCATTCGAAATAGTCAACAGTTTTCCACCTACAGGTGATAATTACGAGAAAGTTATAACGAGCTTAAAAACCCGTTTTGGTCAAGACAAGTTAGTACTTGATTTTTATGTACGCGAACTGCTTGGTCTCGTGCTGCAAAATGCGATAAAACATGATAAGAGAAAAATGCCAAAGCTTGTAAGTCTGTATGACAATTTAGAGACTTATATACCTGCTCTTGAGATATTAGGAGTAACCACGGACATGCGTGCCTCCATGTCATATCCGTTGGTGGAATCGTCTTTGTTATAGGAGGTTCTATGGAAATGGCAACGCAGCAGTCAGCTCTTCGGACAGTGGGATGCAGCAGCAACCGGGGATGCCAACGATCAACGCGAGGTGAATAATCGACTCACCAAACTCCTGGAGTCTTTACAAGTGGAGGTGGAAAATGAAGAGCGCATCAACATGGCCTATTTAGGTTTGGAATCACGCTGGTGGAACAAAAGAAGTAGGAAAAGCTTAATCAGCACGAAGGTAAATCTCAATGATCTAAAGATGTAGCAAGCGCGAGCGGTTTTTATTGTCGAAAAACGAAAAAGCCGTATATTGTATTTTTTGTAAGTCAAGTCATGAAAATGAAAAATGTACTTTAGCGCGGAAAATGAGTTTAAAAAAACGGAAAATTCTCGCGAAAACGGCCTTTTGTTGTTTTAAACGTTTGAAGCGTGGTCACATTTCTATGAAATGCAAGTTCAAGGTGACGTGTGATTGGTGCGCAAAGCATATTGTTTTATAAATATGTCTAAATTTCGCCAACGCCGGAAATTCTGTATGCCCTGAGGGGCAATTTATATCCGATGTTACTGCTGCTAAAACATTAAAGGAGAACAACCTCGCCACGTTTTCGGAAGTGCCCGCAGTCTGTGTACAAACACTCCGAGTAAAATTGTTTTCATAGTCGCGCGAAAAGGTTGTAAGGGCGTTTATAGATTCGGCATCGCAGCGTTTATATATCCGAGCTCATATCGCAAGAAAGCTAGGTTATATACATATAGACGTACACCAGGTTACTCATTCATTGTTTGGTGGCGTGAAATCTGAACTTGAAAAGCATAATGTATTTTTAATAAGGCTGAAAGTATAGATAATTCTTATGCGTGCAATTTTGCGGCGATGAGTAAAAAATTCTGAATATTCCGAATATGAAACATGACTCATGGATTCACGAGCTGCATGAGAATGACATAACTTTGACCGATATAGGTGGCACATGTGATCCTATAGATGTGCTTATCGGAGTTGATGTTGCGGGTAAATTGCTAACGGGTAGAAAATTTAAATTTAAAACAGGCTTCCGGTTTTCGAGACACATCTAGGGTGGGCAGTAATGGGTAAATTATCAGAAAAACTCGAGAGGACTGACTCAGCTATGATGATTACTTCAATGTTCGAACTAGAGGCCAATCTATCCGATTTGTGGAGTCTATATATTATTTGTATCACAGATCCGATTGAAAACTTAGAGCATCAAGAAACTCAAAAAAAAAAACATTTATTCGAGTCTTATGGTAATAATTTTAATGAATGGGAATCTGAAGGGATTATTAAACTAGTGCCAGGGTTTGAGATGCAAAATTTTAGTCATTATCTCCCGCATCGCTCCGTGATAAAGTCGCATGGTACTACAAATATAAGGCCCGTTTTTTACGCTTCCGCATACGCAAACGAATATCCTTAATTAAGCCAGTATCTTGAAAAAGGCCCCAATTTGTTAGAAATTATCCCGGCGTCTTTAGACAGATTTTGAGAAGGTGAAATCGGCTTAATTTCTGATATCTGAAAACCCTTTTTACAAATAAGTCTCAGTGAAGCCGATCGAAGTTATTTTCGTTTTTTGTGGGTGAAAAATTATAACTTTTCGGCACTGTCGAGTATTTTTTAGTCTTGCTTGTAGTCCATTTTTATTAGCAGCGGTTCTCGTGTTACTTTTAAATACAGCATACGATAAGGCAAATAAAAACACAGACGCAGGTTGGCGTATAGGGTCCGTAGATAAATAAAAGAGGGCCTTTTATGTCGATAATTGCTTATCTATTAATCCAGGTGATTTAGATATAAATATACCCTAAAAAGTTACAAAAAGAGCCATCTTATGGCACCCAAAAAGGCAACTATTCCGCGTCTTTAGCTAATGGCCTCCACGATAGCGTTAAGACAAACATGTGCTGTAGTTCAGTCCTTACCTCAAAAAGTTAACAAAATCACGTATTGGGCCGATTCTATGACGGTATTAGCATGGACAAAGCGCGACTTGCAATGAAGCCCATTTATTTGGAAACGGGTAAAAGAAATTAGATCGCTCAGTACAATAGAAGACTGTCGTTATGTACCGGGCTGTTTACACCCTGCCGATCTCACATTGCGGGGTTGCAGTTCGTCGAAACAGGTCGAATCTAAATGGTGGTTAGGACTTCGATGGCTTTATGGCGTGGAACTCGACTGGCCTACGATAAAACTTGAATTCAATGAAGAGGAAGTGAGGAGCGAGTTGAAAAATGTAAATTTAGTGCATATTGTAAATTTAGAAAAATCAGATTTTTAAGCGAGTGATTATTTTTCATCGTATACGAAACTGATTAGATTGTTGGCTTGAACACAGCGTTTTTTGAAAAACTAAATTTTTTATTTCGGAGAGAAAATTGAAAAAACTGAATGGAAAACTGTTTCGTTTTATAACAAATAAACACCAAAAATTATTTTTAACACTTGAAGAGATAAGAGTAACAAAAATTAAACTCTTAAAGTACTTGCAAGAGCAAATATTTAGTGGTGAGCGTCAAAGTAAATTGACACTATTTTATGTCTTATCATTTCAGATAGTAATCATGAAATTGTCTTTATGCTTGCACGGGAAACACATGAAAAGTTAGGGCACATAGGAGCCAACGTGATAATGAGCCATTTAAGAGAACGATTCTGGATTATTTCTTCGCGCAAACTTATACGAGCGATTATATCTAAATGCGTGATCTGCGCAAGACAAAAGGCCAAACACACTGAATGCGAGACTCCGCCTTAGCCCCTTGATCGCGTTCACGATGCAGCGGTGTTTGAAATTGTCGGCGTAGATTTCGCAGGGCCGTTAAGTATCAAAGGCGGGGGGAAGGGGTGGATTTGTATTTTTACGTACGCGGTGTATCGGGCGGTACATTTGGAGTTAGCCTCGTCGCTATCGATAGAAGGATTTATAGTATGCTTGCGTAGATTTGTGCCAAGGCGTGTTTTATCTTGTTTTCTTTCGTGGACGTTTTAGTTTATAAGCAACTTAAATGTTTGCACAAGGGAGTAAAGCGCCCTATTGGGCAGGGGAAATTACACAGGCCGACAAAATTCGACGAAATTCCACTTTACAATTCCAATTTACAAGCCGAGACATCGTTCTTTGAAATTTAGAAAATTCAAGTTTCAGATGATACTGAAATACATAAGAAAATATCTGCGAGGTTCAAAAATAAACTTTTACTTAATTTTCTACGTGTAAAGTCTGTTTTGTTATGTGATACGTCCGGATAGCACTTTACATGTGTACCATTTAAAAATTCAAAATGGCGGAAATGGTTAGCGTCGAATTATAAGCAGGAAGCTATCAAATATCGCATAACATAATATAAAGAATGGATCGAACTCACATTTAATGTGTGCTTGATCTGAAGAATCCTAAGGATAGCTTTGTCAGAAAATAACCTTAAATACTTATGCGAAACCATATATGATAATATATTTGTATCATTGCGATAATCAGACCTAATATGTTATGCTGACAACATAATAGCTATGCCAGGTAAATTTCAAATGCTACAGAAAAGTTAAATCAAGCCGAGATTGCAATAACCTGCAAGCCTTAAACCCTAGGAAGCTTAACCTAAGAATACAACGCAACAGCGCTCCTAGCGGCTATTCTCGCTTCGACAGTCCTCTTCAGAATAGTTGGACTCTCTTCAGAATAGTTGGTCCTGTGCCTCTCTGAAACATTTCAATTGGTCTTTTTTGTTATTATAAGATGCAATTAGATTATCTATAAAATGGCCTTTTTTCAATAAGTTAAAAATTCGCAGAGTGCTCGTGCCCATAAAGAGTAAAAAATATTGGGTACCATGGTTACGCTGGCCATCAAGGTACAACTACTATTTCCGTTGCCTTATCTGTTATAACTTCCAAAAAAAACTTTAAGAATTAGGGCGACGTTTGGAAAGGCGTAAAAATGCCATTGGTTCCAACTTTTAGTAAAATCATCTGTAAAATTTGCTTCAAGGTCTCTGACCCACGAGTCGTATATATCAAATTTCTGATTAGTTCTCGATGCAAATAAGTCGATGCTTGGTCTACTGAAAACGCTTATAATTTTTCTGAATATTTAATTTTTTTAACTCCGATTTTGTGTAAATATTTTTCATTCACGACTCCCGATCCGCTTCTACATTATCTACTGATGGGATGTATGATTCAAATAATTTGAATCTTCGAGAGTCACACCATTTTCGCATCTGACGCGCTTTTTCGGTTAATTCCTGAGAATGTGTACCGCTCATTTTCTTAATGTAGGCTGAGGAAGTAGTGTTCTTAATTCTAAGGAGAATTTCACATTCACATATATTTGTGGCAAAACACTAAGGAACAAAAAAAATGTGTCTCCTGCAAATAAATTAAAGTAATTTAATATTGCGGCTTGTAAGTGTGATAATGGTTTATGTATTTGTGAGATAGATTATTCTGAAGCTGCTAGAGCGTTTCTCTTAGATCAGCAATCTTCCAGGCATATGAGGAAATCATTTACGTCTCTTTCGAAAATTGATTCGGAACGATCAGACCATCATAAAGTACAATCAAATCGTTGCATGACGGATGTAGCTCAAGATCAAAGTGAAGAAGTTATCCAAAGAAAGCGTTAGAAGGTACAAATTAAAGGTGAAAGATCTTACTATGGCTCGATTATGGATGACAATGTGAAAAAGACAAATTAAACTGTACACTCTTTCAAAAGTCTGCGACAGATACGGCATCGGATATAGGTCTGCTGCTTAAATGGCGTCAGCAATTTTACATAACGTGAGTAAGTACATTCCGGAAATAAATGTTTAGTTTTTGACAAGATGAAACTCTTTCGGGAAAGAACAAAAACTCGTCATCAACTTCAGAAAGAGCGATGGACTCTTCGATGAAACTTCGATCATCGGACATCGAAGAAACTTCGATGGAAGAAAAAACAAAACAAAAGTAATGGACACATAATATCCTTCAGTTTTTATTTGTCAAAGAAATTAATACCTCCAATATAGATTGTGTGGGTTGTGATGGCTGTCCTAAGGACACTGATAAACACGCAGGTTTAATTCGATTGCTAGATTTAGAATTAAGTAAACCGCTACAATGGAGTTTGTGTCAGCTTGATTTTAATGAGCTTCCATTCAAAGTTTTGTTTATGAAACTTGATTGAGAATGATCTCAAAGAAGGCGAGACTCCAAGGACCGAGAATTCATCATTTTAGTTGAGAGTTTAAGTTCAATTCATTATGAGAGTATATGTCCTAATGTGGTTCGAAATTAAGTGTCAAATATCTCCTAAAGATGCCCCGAAATATCTCTGTGAAAGTTTTACTTTGAATGCGTACCTGATGGAAGATTTTGCTGAATGTATGGCAAATCAAGCGAAAAGGAAATGCGAGGTTTCTTCGTTGAATTTTGACGCAAAAGACTATATGGGACTCATCGACTGGAGGATTGCAAAATTTCGAAACGTTCCCCGCACATTTTTCATAGCTGTCTCCAAATCATAAAATATTGTCAAGATAAATGCAGAAAATAAGTCATTTTTCCGTTAGGAAATTAATGATTGGACTCATGGTTTTTGTAAATAAATACGGACTCATTTAGAGGCCGAACAGTAAGCATGTATACAAAAATATTTTGCCCTAAAAACTAAACCTTTTGCATTTTTGTATATTCTTTGTGAATAGACACTAGATTTAATGCGTCTCTGAGTTCAAGGGTATCCATAAACGTTTCTTAGGATGAAAGCTTGCTAGCTAGATTTAATATGAACGGGTTTGAACCTTCTGGTTTTTGTCTTAGAAAGAATCTTGAAAGAAATTGTGTAATTTCCACCTTCCACGGTCGCACCCTTTGCTATCAATAAGGAAATAGATTCCTGATAAACTGATAGGTTATCTAAGCTTAATCGAGGTTTAGGTAGGTAGTGAGTTTGGTAAACTGGTTTGGTAAACTGGCCCTTCTTTTGCAAAATATTGAAGCGTTCTGACGATTTGTCGTACTTCTAACATTTCTTGCGCTGTTTATTTCCCCGTGAAGTTTGTTGATGAGTTTGATACTTTTGCTTGTTGAAATACGGCCGTCGGTTACTAACTCGCAATGTAATGTGCCCTTGGTTGTCCCTTGTAATTGTGGCCAGACATCCAGGCTTGGAGGTGAGGCTGGTTCGGCCTCTTCCAGTTTAAAGGGTTGTTGAGTTTCGCAGAATCATTATCAACCTTTAGCTGTAGCTTCATTTCCAGGCTCCATACCAGCAATAATAAAAGCTTTACGTGCTATGAACTGCTTATGGTGAACTTTAGCTAGTATTTTTTTAGCATCTGCTAATTTTTCAAGGATTTCTAGCCTATGGACTTTTTGTGAATACTCTTATAATAGAGGCGACATCGCTTTTCCTAACGCAGTCCCCGAAAAGAAAATATTTCTTAACAGTAATATCTTTTCCCTCTTTTTTGAGACCCGTAGCTAGCCAATAATACCATTGAGTAACAAAGTTACAAAAATAAAATCAGTCAAGTTTAAAAAAACATAAATAATCATCTAAATTAGGAAATAAAAAAAACCTGTAAATTATTAAGAAAATTGTGGTTATAAAATAATTCATAGAATCTCTGAGCAAAAATAAAGCTTATTTTCCTATTGCAGTTTTTTCGTAAAACAAACGTTTTACAATTCACAGCAGTCGGTTAGACCGCTTGATAGGAAAAAGAAATTACCTGATAGCATAAAAACTTACTGCGTGGATTGTTGTTAATGTTTATGGCAAACTCAGGTTTTTTTAATACATTTAATACATTTAATATATTTTTAATACATTTATAATTAGCTAACAGGACTTGAAGAAATGAAGTTCGTTACAACTGTGTGAGATTCGAATGACTAGACTTTTTATCATTATATTGTTATAATTACTCCATTAAAATTGATGTTCGCGAAGTATTCATTTTATGAAAGAAAATACCGCTAAATAATTTATTGATTTAGGTACATCAAGGGTATGTAAGGATCAAATAAGTATTACCTTTGTGAAATAATATTTTCGTGATGCTAAGCAATATGATTCAAGATTAACTACCTAACAGATCATTACATTTTTTACAAAAAATATGAAGTTCCTATACAGGGAGCTGAGGATTCAAACCAAAAATGTTGGAATAGACTTTACAACCGTATAAGACAATTTCTTATATTAGAATAAGTCTTTAGCAGTCTTGAGAAGCCTATTATTATTGCGCTAATGTAGAAAAACGCTGGAGTGAAATTATTTTCGGCTTAAAATGTGAACGGTCCTCAATAAGAATGTTCATTCTCATATTTTCTAGCTTGAACACGGAACACTTCCTTGCTTTGAGAAACTACTTTTTCGCTCTGCACTGTTTACTTCAAACACATTTTAATAGGCAAATTAATTTACTAATATTTCAATCAGTATTTTAGCTTAATTCAGCAAATGTTCGGTCTTACGGTCAATGATAAAATCAAAATAAAAGCATCCGAAATAACATGTGAAAAACATATTTATTTC
>NC_046663.1:57613789-57615406 GCF_010883055.1 Belonocnema kinseyi
TATTTTTTGTTTGAGTTAAATTCATTCTTTGGTTAAAATAAAAACCATGACATATTCAACTGAAAGCTTATCTTTTTTGGTTAACCAAAATTAAACTTCTTGGAATCTTTTAAGTGAGACATCATGTTTTATTTGATACGCAAAGTTTGGCTATTTGTAGCAAATAAACATCGCATTATTAAGTAATTATTTTGTTAAGTAAGGCATTAAAAATGTATGCATTTGGTTACAAGTAATTTTTCCTTTAATATAGAAAGCGAAGGATATTATTTCGAAAAATATGTCATTCAATCAAAGAAATATTTTACTGAGAGGAATCTGTATTAATTTAACTGAAATAGAAACATATCATAATTATGGATTTTTGCGTCATTTATTTAAATCAAATACCTGTTTTATTCAGGCAAATAATTCACCAGTCCCTACTTATAGTTCTGGTGGCACTAAGAGGGTCCTGAGGTATGTACCTTTTGTTTGAAAGGTAAAAAGAGGAAACTTTTTCTATGTCGTTAAAAAATCATCCAGGACAACCAGTGACACAATTTTCCATAAACCTGTTGCAAAGACTGTAGCTACTAATAATAACATTGTTTGTTATTCATAAACCTTTTTCCTTAATTTTTATTAGCAAAAAGTTAGCTATATGAAAAAGTAAGTATTCTATGATTTTAAGAATCAAACTATTATAATTGATGTCACGTAACGGTTTCCCAAAATGACCTTCTCATCGTATAAATAGATTTCAAAATGTTAGACCATTGCGTCGTTTAATAATATTTTTCTGATTTTCACGCTTTTTACGATTATAACTTTTTAAAATTTTTACGGACATTTCCGAATAATATTTTTTTTGCAAGCAAATAGTTTTCAACTATTGAATCAGGCCAGGTTGCGAACCCAAAACCAAACCTTGTCAAACCGATCCAGAAAAGGACCAAACCAACCCACTGGGTTCGGATTTTTACATTAATCAATTTGGAGAAGTTATATTTATTGACTTTTGTCATGACTTGGTCGTTAAATAACGACTTTTATTTGAATCTCATGAAGGCCATGTTCGAACTGAAGATTTGCATATTTGTATACAAACTGCTAATTTTATTTTAAATCAATAATTCACGCTATTAAATGAAGAAAAATCAAACATTAGGTAAATATTAGTAACAAATATACAAAACAATTGTAGATACAGCAGATCCAAACTGTTTTTCCTTTCTTCGACCGTTTTAATTTTAAATCAGTATTTTAGCTTAATTCAGCAAATGTTCGGTCTTACGGTCAATGATAAAATCAAAATAAAAGCATCCGAAATAACATGTGAAAAACATATTTATTTCTTTTAAAAAAATCCTCAACGTTTCGACCAACATTGCGGGTCTTTATCAAGAGTCGATATAAAAATCTATAATTTAATAACTAATTGTATGAGCGTAAGCGTTCTAATAATTAGTGTCGTAAAAAGGATATCGGTTTTAACAAAAAAAAATTTTTTAAAAGTTATTATATTAAAACATGCCTGAGTCAAAAAATAAACAAAAAAATTTGATTGAAGCCTCTAAGATATTGGAGAGGCTCCAAAATTTATGAAAATGTCACATAATTGGAACGATGTTTACA
>NC_046663.1:57615506-57628351 GCF_010883055.1 Belonocnema kinseyi
AAAATAGTTTAATCCTAGGGAATTAAATTTTAATTTTTAACTAAAAAGTTACATTTTAAACTAAAACGAATGTATTTTCAACCAAGACTATGAATTTGCTGCCCAAAAATACAATTTTTTAATCAAAATCTAATAATTTTCCAGCAAGAAAACTATTTTGCAACTAAGAAAGAAAATTTTGTCATTAGAAAAAATCAAACTTTAACAAAGACTTTAATAATAACATTAGCAGTTACGAAATTTATTTTTCAAGCAAAATAAAAACCAATCTTCACTAAATTATCTTATTTTCAACAAAAGATATAAATTCTCAACTAAGTTGGTAAATATTAAAGAAAAATCAAGTAAATTTTTCACAAAATCATTCAACAAATAAAATGAATTTTCACCAAGATACTTGAATCTTTAACCAAATATTAAAAATTTCAATGCAATAAATCGAGTTTTAAATAAACTAGAAAATAATGCCGATTATGTACAGTTGAAATTTGGTAGCAATGGTTTTGACAGGTTTGTATAGCCAATTCTTAAGGTTTAAATTGGATATTTTTTCACATTTCCGGAGAAAAAACTTTAACTATCTTGAGCTTATCAAGCTCTATCTATTTTTTATAAAATCCATACGGATTTGCATTTTACGTCGCGTAGCCAAGTTTTATTACACAGTAATACAAAAATCGAATTTTTGAAATGACCTGCATTTTATGTTTACCTTGAGTTCAGTAGATCTGATAATTTTAACAATAGACTAGTCTTAAATGCTATACCTTTATCTAAACTATATAGCACTAAAATTAATGAAAAGTGATAGGTATTTCAAGCTTCGGCTAGTTTTACCTCATTATGCAGGGGGTACGTCGACGAGTTTTACAGGAGAAAAATAGATTTGTCCTCCCATAGGCATAACTATAAAAATATAGTTGACGGGTTGCCTATTAGTAGAAATACGTAAATGATATTTAGTGTGATCGTAAACTTGAAAATTTTCAGCTGCAAAATATTGATGTCGGCGACCCTTTTCAAGTCTCATTATAGCGTGCCATGGACCTTTAGTATGAGCAGGAATATGCCTAAAAAGATGTATCCGAGAGGTCCTTTCAATACTCTTTGCCCAGTAAAAAACGCTGCATTGATCGTTATCAGCCTCTTTTTCCGTTTCCATGTAAACGGAAGCGTAATATAGATAAAAATCCTTTGTTTTCATCCAATCTACTGTGTCGCCATTTTCCAGCGGAACGATATTTCCAGTCAGAAATGAGCTATCCCCCATTGCTACAAGAAGTTCATTTGGCAACAACGTTCGAAATCCATGGCCACCTAATTTTAGAAAAAAGTCAAATATATGGATATTTTGTATGCTAATATAGCTAAGAAAACAATTGTCAAACCCCATTGTTAAATTCGTTTATGTTTCTAAATGGATTCAGGAAAGTGAAATAATGTTTCTGATAGTTTGATGAAATAATTTCTTCCCATCTTTCAGATAACAAGTCAGAAGTGAATGATTTTCAGTTGCTTGAAAATCTAATAATGTACTAAGGGCATGTAGCGCACTCAAATGCCTATATTACCGAGCTCACCTGATCAACTAACTGAATATTTTTTTTGTTTAAGAAATTCTTTTGTAAATGAATATATATGAAATGAAGCGCAGAAACATAGTTCTGAAGTTCAAAAAAAATTTAGTAGACTAAAATAGTGAGATCCGTAATATGGGTATTTACGAGTAAGTGTGCCACACGCCCTTAAACAAAAACTATTTATCTTGCAATACATTAATTGTGTAATTAATTACTTTATGATTGAATGGGGAAAAATTAAAATGCATTGAAGTTTTTTAATTAATTGCAAAATGTCTTTAACAACCAAGAATGCTTTAAAAAATTATTAACTGTGTCATTAATTATAGAGAATACAATCTTTTCATGATTTGAACACGACCAAAAAAAATTCAAATACATTGTAGAAACAATAAAGAAACCCCTTAAGCGAAAAACATAATTCCCAACATTCACCTGTCTTATTAATCTGGAAAAATATTAAATTATAACGAATATAATCACAAAAAATACCATCATCATGACTTTTATATCAAAATACTATTTTACATTCTTCGCGGCAGTCAAGGGACCCAATACAAGCAGTCAATAAAACTCAATTCAGAACAAGTCTATAAAAAGTAGTTATTACCTTATTGTTGCGATAATTAACATTTTTCCATTTAAAACCACAAGTTAATTTCAAATCTCCCGGGCATATATTTATATTGAACGATTCAAAGAAAAAGTAATGGAATTTCCTGTGCAGGGTCCACAAAAAAATTTTTGGGTGAGGGAGGGGGGTTTTGTTGCCCGCTTTAGTGAAAAATAATTCTACAATGAATGCTTGGACCATCGAAAATTTTACTGCAAAACGTTCTGCTCTTCAGTTAGTTCGTAACGTAAATGTGAAAATTTACTTTTTTGTGATGAATATATTAACGATAAGGAGATGTTAAAAGAAAAAGTGGCTTACCCAACTCTGTAGGTAAAGCATCTCGCCTTTTCAGAGTAGCAGGCTTCAGGTGTTCTAAATATATAAAAAAACAGCGCTTAGATATTTATTAAAATAAAACTTGCATCCCAGCCAAATTGATAACTGTAGGGTATTCAAGTCTACTCATAAAATAGAAATGTATTTTTAAATATTTTTACAATTATTTTTTATACTCTGAATCAGGCGGTTACATTAGTGTTGCGATAACTTAAAGGCTTTTCACGATAATCGAAAAAGTCTTGGAACTCTGTTAAAAAAAACTCATTAAAATTGAGTGGAATTTAGAATCAATTGTGTCACTAAGAGAAAAATTTGTATTTAAAGAAAAGCATTGTCCTATTGCCTGTTTTGTTTCGAACCACGTGAAAATAGTTTTCACTTAAACGAAATTATACTCTTAACCTTAAATTCAAGAGGGACTTCCATTCCTGTCAAAAAGCATCATGTCGATACAAAAAAAATTGCTCTGACTGATATTTCTAGCAGATTAAAAAAAAATTACTTTGCTCAAATTAAATTTATTGCCATACCTTTTACAGAGTAATTGAAAAAATAAAACTTCTAAATGTATTCTTACATAAACTGGTTTAATTTTATTTTCACGAATGCATGTATTAATTGTATCTGGTATGATTTCTGCATCGCAGATGATTTTAGTAGGGTTCATACTCTTTTTTATGTAACTCAGTGAAAATAAAATAAAGGCCAATACTACTAAATTATGAAAATAATCATTTAGACGTTAAAGAAATTAAAGATCTAACAGCAATAACGTTAGATCAACCAACTTTGGTTTATAGAATTTGGTTTATAGCATAGAATCGAACATCTGTGACAGGAATCTATTTTCAATCATAAAAAATTATATCTACGAAGGCGAAAATTTACAAAAATTGAAATAAGAATTTATTTAATTTTCGATTTGCAAACCGGTCAGGAGTATGAGGATTATGAATATTAAAAAAATTATATTTACAATTGCCAGTCACAGGTAAAATATAAAAGAAAATCCAAATTAGAATTAGTAAAGAAATTTCATCAAAGTTATTTTTGTTATAATTTTAGGAATGTAATTGGTTTTTACGATATCACATAAATATGTAGATAAAAAATTAATTTTTTTTTTCAATTTGAATTATATTAGTACATACTTATTCTAAATAGAAAAACAAACATTTTTTCTCGCTAGAATTTTTCTAAAGTGCATAGCTTCGGAGATAATCAAACTGGAAAAACAGTGATTTTTTCACTTATATCATCATAAATTTTAAACAGCTCAATGAAAATTGACCCTGTTGGGCTCATTTTAAAGAAAACACAAATACACATTCATTATCATTATTTTCTTTTTAAAATCCGCCGAGTGCTTTTGAAATTTTCACTGATTTTAAGTCAGATGGGCAATACTAATTAACCGGCAGTATAGTTTACATAGAGTGGATAAGACAATAATATTTTTCATTTTTTTGGTTGGAATTTTTTATGTTAAACAATAAAAAAATATCAGTATTTTGTCTGCTACATACGAATTATATATAAATTTTTCATCTGGGTGGTGTTAAGTAGTTACTCCTTGAGTAGCGTAATGATAAGAAGATACTGTCAAAAAAGTAACTTACCTAACTGGGGTGGTTGTGGTGTTTGGCTCGAAGAAGAACTTTGACGTGAAATACTGCTGCCCTGCTCACTGAAATCTATAAGAACACACACACGGTGGGTACTTAAAAGCCTCTGCACTTTTCCGTGATATACCATTGTCAAAATCAACTTAAGATTTGATCAACTCAAAAAAAATTCATAGATATTCTTCAAATTTTGTAGAACTAATCTCCTTAGGTCAAATGTCTTGTAATAAATACTGACTTGCACTTTGCATGTAAAAATAATATTCTGGAAAAATCGACGTTCAGCACACACCAGGGTCTGAGTGACCCTGCATCAAATTTGAACAGTTTCGAAAGCCAATTGGCTAAAGCACAGCACAGGAGGAGCATCGGGATGCATAATTAGGACCCCAAACTACTGCCAATGGGCTTTAAGCCCGACAATCTTCAAACTGGATAAAAATTTATTCAACTCAAAATTTGAGGACTGGGTTTGTGAGACCCTGTCTATGCTCCGAGGGTTAGTAATCATATCTTAAGAACCCGTTAAGATATATCAAATTTTCTCGAATTGAAACACCAACGATGCTGCAATGCTTACGCCCCGAATGCTTCAGTTTCTTTCAATTTTCCTAGGGTATTTCACGAGCTGAAGTCGAGGTACAAAATACCAGCAATTCTTAATTATTAATAATATCTTCTTAGTTAAGAAACTAAAAACTAAAATCTTCTAACTATATTGTTTGTCAGTTCGTGATATAGGTGCTTTCCCAATTTTACAATATATCACTTTTGAAGGGAACAATAAAAATTGTGAGTCATTTCATTTTAGCAAAGTATGATGTCAAAGCTAATTCTAAAAGGAGTATTTTGTTATTTTTCTTTCGGAAATTCAGAAATTCCGTGAACAGCAATCAAAACTGAATAGTTTGAGGTTAATTTTAATCTATAAAGCTAAAAGCATTGATTTCAATAACACTAAGAATAAGCTGAAGATATGGTCACTTCTTAGTTGTTATAAAGATAGAATTTTACAAAACTTACCAACAGAATTTAAAATAAAAATTAGGCTCGCTCCCAGAGTATAAAGCAACTTCATTTTTTTCAAAACGTAGAAAAGCATGACTGATGCATCAGTTCTAGAGTAGCCTTACGAATGAATATTTTGATATTTCGTATGATATTTCCATTAATCATGATTATTGAAATGTAAATATTTAAACGTTAAAAACAAAGATAAAAAATAGTTGATACTTTTTTAAAAATTAAAGTTTCTTTGTCTTAAAAAAATGTGTAGATGTTCTCTTTGTAATATCTACAGCTTATAAAGTGTCGATTTTTTTATAACAATAAGAGTTTAATAGGTTTTGTGGACATCGTCTTTTTTAATGAATAGTGACTATCTTAGTATAAAAAAGCTTTATGTCTAATAATAGGGACAAGAAGTACTGTCTCTAAATATTAGTGAGAACCTAATTTTAAATATTTATATTAAAAGAGTCATTATAATATGTCGATATTTTACATGGAGTGCATTAAAATAAAAAAAATATCACCTAAATTCTTTAAAAGTCCAATTTGCTTTTCAACCCCTGCTTTGCAAATATTTGTCCTAACAACGACAGTCTTGCTCCATTGAAAAACATACAATTCCAATAGAACTACAGTTTGCCCAAGCCCGTCCAGAAATTGTTCGAGGCGCCGGTCGGTTCCCGATCAGGAAAAATGTGGTCCCGATAGGGTAATCTTCCTAGCGCTAGACAGTAAATGAAACCTCCTACCCGACAGGGCCCAGATCTGGGCATCCAAAATGTGGGCCTGATCTGGCCCAGATATAACCCCTTTAATTTTTAATTTATATCATCAGGAAAATTAAAAAAATTTTTTTAATAATATTTTTTCAGCCTTTGTGTTTTACAAAACTTTAATTTTTTAATTTTGTAGATTATTGAACGGTTTGTATTCCTTCATAAATCAATTTCAATTATAAATATTTTTGAATCTTTTTAATATTCTTTTGGAATGTCTTTTGTTTGATATATTTTGTATAAAGTGATATTTTCAAGTAATGTAAATACACAGGAAGTTGACATACAATATTAGGAATTAAAATTATTTTTATGGAGGTTGAGAGGAACAAATTAAGTCCAACGTCCGTAATTTTCAATAGTCACAAATTTCGCAATGTATGACATTCGACGTGGAGAAGATAAGTATCTGAAGAATCTTTTTCAAACATTCCAAAAACAGGTACAAATTATTATAAAACTATCAGTCGTAGGGTATAAACATATTTAACATCAAATGTGTGTCTTTGAAAGATCCACCAATTTTATTTGAAATTTTTTTGTACATTTTTATTATTTACTGAAATAAACAAAGAAACATGACATTGTTAGCATTTGGGGGGTTTGACATTTAAAAATAAATTTTCGGGTATTTTCACTAACATATTCGTGATTAGCGTGACAAAATACGTAGGTACACGAAGATTTGAATCATTCGGAAGTGAGCGCTTTTTGGAAGTTTATCCTCGTCTTCATTGAGGATATTAGAAATTTTACTAGCAATTATGTGCTTCTGAAGTTGCATTGTACTTTTTGATTTTGACATTTTAAATTTGATGTAAAAAAAACAATATCCCGAAAACAGAAAACTTGACATAAACGTGGTTCCTACGCGAGCCACACTTTTTGTACCCTTGCGGCCACATGTGGAAAATCCGATCGGGCCCAGATCGGAACTTGAGAATAAGGTGGGCAATTTCTGCACGGAAGTATGAGTCCGACAGGTTCAAATTCACTTTCATTTTGGAAAAGATGATCAATAATCTCTCATGTATTAGTTACATTTTTTCAAGTTACCTTTGAATAACATTATTTTTTTATCAAATTAGAGTTTTTTAATTATTGCAGAAAAACTTGTTGTCTGATCAATAAAACACAGGCTTGTGAGACCGAGAACAGAAAGTCCTCGGATAAAAACATGGTTTTAATTGAAAGTTATTTCTTAATCATTCATTTTTTTACGGACTTTTAGTTTGAAAGGGATCAAAATTACAATCCTTTCTCCTAATATTTACAGCAAATTCATAGCAATATTTATCTGGAAAAAATTAACTTTACGTGGTCAGATCTATCCACAACGTGGGAAAAAGTTAACATGTCAACTCTATTAAATCTTGTTTTATTTCAATGCAAAAAAATTCAATTTTATATACTCAAAACTTAGTCGCAAAAAAAATTTACTTCTGTTTTTCCTGTGGATTTCTTGATAATATAAATATAGTTTTCGCAGATATTAAATAATAACTTACATTTATTTGAAGAATTTTACAATAAAGACTTGAAACTTCAAATTTCGTCATTTTCAAAATAAAGTTAAGCGCTTTGACTTTCAAATTATGTTATCTCTAAAAGCTCACTTTAAGATTATGATAATTAACTAATTTTGAAAAATCACAATTTTTGCCCGAAAAAAACCCGAAAATGCAGAGCTTTATTTCAAATTCATGCTAGAAAAGATCTTTTTTCGAATTTTTCAGAATGCATTTTTTGTATTCGATGATTAAAAAAGTATTACACAATTCGGTAGCATGTAAATCTTACGATGCACACTTTTCGAAAATTACTTAATTTAGCAATTTCATGTAAATTATATTATATTATAATATTAATTTTTATATTATATTGATACTATAATATTAATATATAATGATTTCAAAGTGCTTGCTTTTACAAGTTTGACGTCAAAATATTAATATTACTTAGCGGAAATAAAACTAAGGGGACAGACTTTTTAGCATAATTAAGTTCCTAAAGAACACAAATATTTATCTCTATTTATAATTGATAGATTCGTTAAATTACTCGAAATAAATCATAAAATTACAAAAATATTCACATTCATTCAATGAATATCAATTGTGAAATTGAACTGATAGTGGTATTCTAATGTTTTACAATTATCCTTGCATTTCACAAGATATAATACCGATGAACAACGATTCTTTTGAATGAACTCTTGGCAAATATCATGTTATAATTATAAAAAATTGTTCTAAAATTTTTTCTTAACCTGTAATAAAAATTTTAGGCTCAAAATACTTGCATCGTCAGAAACAAGATTCGATTTATTAAAGCAACATCAACAAAATTTTGTCTTAAATAGAGAAAAAAATTGCAATACATTACTAGCTTCGAAGTAATGAAATTTTTAACTTAATTCAAATTGTTCTTTAGCGACCCTGCTGCAATAAAAATCAATTCATCTACAATATAAAGCTTCTTTTTTTCGTGATAATGATGACTTTTTATCGAAATTGTTGAATCGTAAATGAATAAATGAATTTTTAATTTAAAAAAAGGAATTCATCACCAAAGATTTAGCGGTAGGCTTTTTAACTGTAAAGAATAAACTTTTGAAAAGAAGAAAAATGGAATATTCTTATGCGGTTTTATTGACTTAGTGAAAATTTAATTAGAAAAAAGAGAAAAATAGTAAAGGATTTTCTTACTGGGATTTATTTATTTATTTAGTTCACGTTTAAGTGGAAAAGGAGAAAAAGGGAAGCGTCTGCAATAAATGACTAGAAAATTCTGACATTTTTTAGATTAAACTATACTCGTTCAGATAAACATAAAAGTTTGTTTTCAATATTTCTAACATATAATTTTAAAAACCTGGAAGTTTAACCTAAAAAGTACACTTAAATTTAGGCAACAGTTTAGGTTCTTAAGAAATGATGAAATTGTACGTTTGTATAACTACTGTACATTAGGGCGGAGTGAAAATGATAAAATTAGTCGAATTGTGTGATCTGAGTGAAAAATACTTGCAGTTTGGCATCCGAAAAAAGAAAAAAAATACATTTTGTAATTCCGCTTATATCTTTTGTTCCCATTTTTGATTAAAAAATTCAAAAAAATTTCTCTGTTGATTTATAAATGGTTGGCAAATTTTTTTGATGTAAAGGTTTTGCTAGTGAATAATAATAAAAATTATGAATTAAAATAAGATTTTTCCCTTAATTCAAAATTTGTCGAAAATAGCCAAAAAACATTCTTAGAGTTGATTAGAGTAACAGTTCGTATGGATATATTATATAATATAAAACTAATAAATTTCACAAACATTTAATTCCTTTCCTTGCTATTTCAATATTATTTTCTCGGTTCAGCTAGATTGAAATGAAGGTTAGAAAATATCGTAACTACCTGATTTTTTTAAATATAAAAGCCATATTTTATCTTAAACATTATTTTTTATAAAAACGAAAAATTGCAAATTTGGGGTTTTGTAAATATATATATATATATTTATAGCCCTAATAGAGCCCGGCTAGAACCTACCTCGGAATTTCGACATAAAAATAGCCTACAACAAGGATTACGATTTTTCCGAAATAACTCGACTATTCCTACACGGGTATAAATCTTAATTGCAAATTTTTACTGAAAGTAAAATTCGGATATCAGTTAGAGAAATTTGATACACTCAAAATTAGTAAAAAATGTCTACTTTAATTGCTTGAAATCCCCTCATTCCTTAGTAAAAATGTTTTCGCTGAATGACACCTGTGTACATATTGATAAAAAGAGAGCCACAGAAAAATAGTAAATCTTAAAAACAAAAAATTTCATTGAAGAATCGCGATTGTGTAATTTTTTCTAATTTATCTAAGCAAGAAGAAAATATTCTGAAACTTTTAATGGGATTACAGTTACATATATACACGTAATTATATTTACCGATAGAGTTGAAGAAAGCCGCTAATGAGATGGACAAAGAGGCAACAAGAAACTTCATTTTGTCAAAGCATGGAGCAAATAACTGATTGAAGCTGAATATTCTAAAATAGCATTACAATTCACATGTACTATATATATTTTTAGAAAAAACACTGTGGGGCGAGGCTGATATTTCTAAGGAATTTGTATTTCGAAACTTTTTTTTCTCGAATTGCAGGCTTGAGACTTGTGTGCGACTAACAGGAGATGACTCTCTTTTTTTAAAGGAATTTAGAAAATAGGTCACGTACTACCAAAGAGCGCAGACGGAAATGATTCTATTCTAAAAACTGTTTGTTTAATGATATCTGCATAATTACAAAAAACCTTATGAAGACCTCAAAATTACTGATTTTTAAAGTAGAATGAAAATCTTGTTATATTTACGAAATTAACTTTTTTTGACGAAAAATATATTCTTAGATTTCAGATGTTTACTTGACCGTAATTTAAAAAATATTCGAAAATGTCAAATCAAATTTAAAAATTTTGAAGCTTTAAATTTTACTTTATAATTCCATTTGCATGTTATTTAATGTAATAAAAATAACGGCAAAGACAGTTCTCAAATTTAATAAAAATTACTTGGAAAAAAAATATTTGACAACGTGATTTCCTTGAAACGAAAAATTAGATTTAATAATTCTGCTTTTGGTAGCCAAAAAAGATATATGTTTAACTACACCAAATATTTGTTTAAAATGAAGAAAAATATTTTTCTTACATTCTGATCCAGTGATTCTTTTAAATAGAGGCTTTGCAGGGATAACGTTTAATAAAAAAGCGTTCTGCTGAAATTTTCTTTCAAACTATACCCTAGCCAAGCATCTCTAGTGGCACCACCGCAAGTCGAAAATAAATACTTTTTTAGATCCACTTTTAAAGCGCATCTGTCAAATGCTTATTGACAAGTATATTTTTGTGGTTAATTTGTTCTTAAATTTGTTCGAAATGAGTGCAAAAACCATGGGGAAAAAGATAAAATTGTCGGAAAAACGTGTTGTGTCGTTGGATGTTTCTCGTTTATGTAACCAGCCCAGTGGGCACAAAGTTTGTCGACGTCTTTACGACATCGTTACGACATCTTTACGACAACTTTAAGACATCCTATGTCCATGTCGTTGAGGTGTTTTTACGATATCGTAAATAAGACGTATGGTCGTCTTTACGATATTGCAAAGACACCGAAACGACATGGACATAGGATGTCGTAAAGATGTCATAAAGATATTGTAACGATGTCGTAAAGAGGTCGCAAAATTGTATGCCCCCTGGGAAGAATATGACAGAATTGAGGAGAATTTAAAACAGTTTAACAGAATTTATGATTTTTAACAATATTTTTATTGTTCAGGTTATATCAGTGGTTGAATATAAATTACTTTCTTGCTCAGACATATTCAGGAATTTGAAATATGCAAAGCCGTAGTTCATTAATTATTTAAAACTGTAAGACTGAAACTCTAACCTGAAAATTCAATTGCCTTACATTACTTAATAAGTACCAGGAAGTAGAATAAGAAGACAACACTTTCGTAAAACTTAGACGCATGACTTTTTCAAAATTATCTGAGTTTCCTTTGAATAATTGTTTATTTCAAATCATTAGTATTCAAATACCAGCATTTCAATTTTTAAATATTTTTACCATAGGAGATTTCATAAGCGGGATAAAACAGTGTATTATATACAAATTAAAAATTTTCAAATGTATTAATTTATTTCAAAGAAACAAAAAAGTTTCTTCTGCATTAATATATAACTCTTAAAAAAAAATACTAGAATTTTCAACAAAATAATTGCATTGTTAACTTAATGGTTGAATATTCAACCTAAAAGGACAAATTGAGAAATTTTCTTTACTAAAATCCAATTTTCAAATAATTTTCCACGAAACTAATGCATTTTTGAGCCAAAGGAAAAAGGAAATTTCTAGCTAAAAAATTATTTTTTATAACAAAAGAAACAACGTTTATTTTCGTGTGTTTTTTGGTATTTTGTAAATACTTTATCTCTGCTAATTTTTGGTTTACTAAAAAGGTCATCAGGATAAATTGTTCAACTTTTTGAATACTATCAACATCTGTGCAGAAAATTTTTGCATTTTAGAAAAAGTGGTCTAAAAAATATCCAAAATGCGCTCACTTTTCGAATTTTATATCCAAAATAACTGGCTAACAGGATTACAAATCGACAGGCGGACACATTTGTAAAAACCTATTTTTCGTATTGAGAGGGTCTCAAAACGTGGACATTTGACAAATACTGGGGACGGGAGTCATACATAATTTTCATACATAATTTACTATACATAATTTTCTATAGTTCTGTTTTTGGTTTTATTCGTAAAAAATAGCCAAAACTACGCATCCCATCAAAGGTGGTCAATAAAAAATTTGTAGATCTTTTTTAAATGCACAATTTTTGTTCTGTCATCTTTGACCTATTTTGCACAGTTTTGGCCCAAAAACGTACTTTTTGGATTTTTTCGTTATTTTGTATGATGTCGAAATTTAAATTTTTGATTTTTCAAAAAAAAAAAAAAACAATTTTAAAGTTGTTATGATAATCTCGTAGGAAGTTCAAAAACCAACATTTTTCTTTTCTTGACTTTTTCATATCGTGTGTTATTTGGCATAAAATGTTCATTTTCGTGTGTTTTTTGGAATTTTTTAAATGCTATGACTCTCGCAATTATTGATTTTATAAAAAAAAGTCATTAACATAAATTAGTTGACCTTTCGAATACTATAAATAACCGTACATAGAATTTCTAAATTTAAAAAAAATGCTCTCAAAACTTTTCAAAATGTATAGTCTGTCAAGTTAAAGCGTGGGTGGCTTTACTCGCAGTCGGTAATGTGTATCGACATGATTTTGGTGTCAAAATATTAAGAAGAGCTCCCTCTTTCATGCT
>NC_046663.1:57628451-57636879 GCF_010883055.1 Belonocnema kinseyi
GGGAGCTCTTCTTAATATTTTGACACCAAAATCATGTCGATACACCTTACCGACTGCGAGTAAAGCCACCCACGCTTTAACTTGACAGACTGTATCTACATTTTGAATTTTCATCCAGAATGGCTGGCTTACGAATTTAAGCTTTAGTTTATGACACTTAATGAGTGTACTAAAGTGAAATCTAATAGATTAATTTTTTCAAAAGTTATCATGTTCAAAGGCAGACAAACAGGCATAAAAACATACTTACAGACATATTCGTAAAAACTTGTTTTTCGGATTCAGGTGATCTCCAAACGTGGACATTTTACAAAAACTTGGGGTGTCAAATTTTACATAAATCTAATACCTTCTTTGATGAGAATGTAAAAAGAAGTATTTTACACTAAACAGTTAAATTTTAAACCAAACATAAGCCTTTAATAAACAACAATTTACAATGTAGTTTAACTTTGACCCAAGTAATTAAATTTTCAATTTAAAAAATTAATTTTCTACAAGATAATTAAACTTTTGATAAACGAGATAACTTTTCATATTTAAAAATAAATCTTTAACATAAAAATTTCACTTCTTGGTAGTGGCTTTTGATTACTAAACTCATAACGAGAGTTCGGAAGTTTTTGTTACATTGAAAAAACTAATGATTCGCAAAATATAACGAGAAAAATCATGCAGATTCAACATGTATTGTGGGTGTACGTAGGTACAGTGGATCTCAATAAAAGCTCTAAAGTATATATGTCGCATATTGTCAACAAACCGAGTCACATACTATGGAAACGGAAATTTTATGAAAAAAATAAAGATGATATTTTCCATAATGAATAAATTTAAGCAATGTAAATTTCCAAAAAGGGCGTTTATTTTCAACTGACGAAGTTAAGTTCTTAACTAGGCAGTTGCATTCTTCACATATAATAACCTAAATAATCATTGAACTTCATTTTTAATGATTTAAAATTATTAGATTAAAAAACTGTAAATTGGACCTAAAATTTAAAGTGAAGTTTACGCAACAGTTAAAGTCCTTATGAAATTATAAACTTGTAGGTTTGTGCATTTATACTTGTCATAGTTTATTTAAGATTTTAAACCCAATTTCATTAACTTTCCATATTTAATTATTTAAAATAATTTACATTTTATATTATTCTTCGTTCGCGAAGTTTTAAGATTTAAAATTTTAGTGAGATTTCCTGGTGGGCAGAAGGAATGTCATGGTATCCCCTGTAATAGGGAATGTATTAAAAGATATTTAAATTATCTTGAATATGTCTAGATTTACAAAGAGCTGAATACAAATAAATATCGTTTTCTATCGAGGTCGTTTTAGTTCATAAGCAACACAAATGTTTGTGCAAGGAAGTAAAGCACTCTATGGGACAGGGAAAATTATTAACATAAAAACTGCCGTAATAAATTGAGTAACTATTTTTAATTTTTATGTAGTTTCTGAACAATCATCTTAGCTTTGGTAGCTTTGAATAATAATTAAGGATACAAATATATATTTGAAATTAAGTGAATGACTTATTGTTCCAAATAGGTCAGACAACTCTGCAGCGCTACTAAACAAATACAAAATTTCATTTAATGCACATTTTTTTGCTATTTTTTACATCAAAAAATTTTTTCTTTATTAATTTCCGAGGAAATAGGCCTGGGCTGGCTTGCCGCCCACTTTGCGGCAACCTCTAAAAAATTATGACTTTTTTCATAAAATCAAAAAATACCAGAGTTATAGCATTTACAAAATTTCGAAAAACACACGAAAATACACATTTTAGGCCACATAAAGCACGATATAAAAAAGTAAAGAAAAGAAAAATATTGCTTTTTAAATGTCCTAGAAGATTATCAAAACAACTTTTTGAATTTTAATTGAAAAATCTAAAATTCAAATTTTGACAGCATACAAAATGATGAAAAATCAAAAAATGACATTCCTTAGCCAAACTATGCAAGAAACGGTAAAAGATGAGTACACAAAAATTGTGCATTTCAAAAAGATCTACAAATTTGTTATCAACCACTTTTTGATAGGATGCGTAGCTTTGGCTTTAATCATGAAAAACATTATTTTGTTTTTCGTTAGTGACGCCGCCAGTTGTCTGATCTGTTCCAAATTTATATCTCATGAATAAGAATAAATATTTTTTTAAATAAGAAAGTGCGAATTTAAGGAAAGAAATTTTTTTGAAAGTCAAGTAAATATTTTTTTAGGCTCAAAAGACTTTTTCTTTACATTGCATTTTTAAATATTTAAAGTAAAAAGATATCCAACATGTTATAAGCCGCGGCTTAAAAATAAATAAGATCAGCGAGAGTACTAGCACTGCTAATATTGGATTGTACGGGGCGGAAATTTGTCCACACTCTACGACGGTCAACTGTACGTGACTCAGTGTCAAGCTTCGCCTCAGGGGAGAGGGAGGAAGCAGATCGAAAAAAGCAAAAAGGCGAAGGAGAGAGCGTCAAGCCAAAAGAGTCCAGAGAAAAACGCGGTAGGGTTTTCGCTTTAAAAAATCGAAATGATGCGGAGGACACGTCGTCCACAAATGGAGGGGTAGTCGGAGAAGTAGGTTCGCGGGTTGTTGATAAGCGAGATCAGGAGATGTGAAATGGGAACGAAGGTGACAGAGCTGTGGAAGAAAATATAAGGATAAGAAAAGAAGGTGGTGTCGGTAAGAAACGACAAAGAAGTTACAATATAACAGATGGAAGAAGAGATTAGGGTGCGGAAGAAAAGGACGGAAAAAGATTTAAGAAGGATATGGACTGTTCAGAAATAGAAGTATGTGACAGAGGGGCAAGAAGAAAAATATTTAGAAGAGAGTAGACAATATGATAAAAGAGAAAGTGAGTGAGCGTAGTAATTAAAAAGTAGGAGAGGGCGCATAGGGAAAGCGGGGAAGAAATGAAGGGTGTGGAAGCGCTGCTACAGAGCGTAAGGTGCGTTTTTTCCCTGGAGGTAGGAAAGGAGAAAGAAAAAGTGGTTGTGGCTATAGAGAACTGGGAATAAAAACTGGTGGTAATGCGAAACCTAAATAGGGGAACGGATACGAAGGTTTTTATCGATGACCATTTGACTAAGAAGGAAAAAAAATATGCAGAGAATGTTCCACAACGGGGCTAGAAGTAAAAGGACTAAAGGAAAAGCGGCGAAGGTAGAGTATCGGAAAATAAAAGTAGATGAGAATATGTCGGTATAGGCAGCTAATTTGTAAAGGTGATGTTCTAGAAGTTATCAGAGTTAAAGAAGAAGAATTATGAGGACGTCTGGAGGTATATCCAAGAATTTGATGTGGCGGGACTTGTAGAGACGTAGGTAGAGAAAAAGGAATATGATAGAATTAAGCAAAGATGCTAGAAAAGGATAGTTAGGGGCTCCAGCAGGCCGGCAGAGGGACGAAGAAAGGAAAGGCTAGTGAGAAATGCATGATGGTGGTCAGGGATGGATTAGAGGAAGGACTTCATGGAGAGGGAGAGTGAAATGGAATGCAAATGAGGGTAATAAAGATAGCAGGGGTCACGTGTAAGTTCGTGACTGTATAAAATAAGGATTGGCAGGAAAGGATTAATGGTAGGGTGGAAGACATCCTGGGAAAAAGAAAGAATGGTATGGTTGTATGAGGGCTGGCTCTATTGTGAGAATTGAAAGGGAGCGGAGCCTTTACAGAGAAGAAAAAAGCTCTAAAAGAAATTTTAAGGATAAGATGATAAATATGGAGTCGGGTTCTAAGAGACTGAATGCTGGATCAAATCTAGTCGGTGGCGAACGTTATGATAACAGGAGATTAAGAGGGAGAATATACACAAGTAAGTAGGATAGAGGTATCGGTGATAGACACTGTCGTGAGAGGCGGAGAGATTACAAGTGAAAGAGAGGGTGGAATCAGATTCTCAACTATAAGGATTTTGAATAAGGCGGAAGAGTGGCAGAAGGCAAAGTGGAGAACTTAGAAATGAGAACAAAATTCCAGGTCGATGTATAAGAATAAAGAACAGGGAAATGGGAATATTTTGACAGAAGAGCTGAGGAGTGTTAAGATAAAGGGGCATGCGTGAAAGACAATAAACAGATGTGGGAAGCGTTGAATGGGGAAAACGAGAAGATAAACTGTGAGGAATGGAGGTATTTTTTAAGGAATCGTTGAGAGGCATCAATCTACGAAATACAAACGAGATGTGTAGAACAACGTGGGGTGAATGGGATAGAGGATGAGCCGTGGCGGTTTAGTACACGATAGGTTAGGGAGAAGCTAGTGGATGTAGTTAAAAAAGTATAAATAGGTGTGGGATCGCAGGAGGGTGGAGAGTAGGTTTAATAGTTCTAATGTATATGAAAGAAGTGACGCATAGGCAGGAAAAAGGTACAGAAGGTCTACGCTTACGAATACGGTGTACAAAGTATACGCGATGTTGTTTGCCCAGCGGCTGCGAAAGGAAGTCGAGGGGCTAGGGTGAGAGGAGAGGAGGGAAATTCTGAGGGTTTCAAGATGATTAGGGGTTTGAGTCAAGGATGTACGCTTTACCCAACGCTTCACCCTCGAGATAGGAGGAGTCAAGGTAGGAAGGGTTAATCTTGAAGAAAGTATTGGAGGCGAATATAAGAGAGTCAAGGTTTAACAGGATCTATGGGTGAAATATGCCATGAGAGAGAGCGAAATATCTGGGGTAGAAAAATTAAAGAAAGGAAGTCAGGAGCTTATAGCCAGGATGAGATGGAGATGCGTGGAAGGTTTTAATTGGTTCTGGTTTTCTAGAGAGAAGAATGTGTGTCAAATATGCAAGGAGAAAGACGCAAAAGTAGAGCACTGGTTGGAAGAGTGTAAGGAGGTGTAAAAGAGTGGGATAAGTATAGAGGTATTGTTGCAAAACAGAGGTGACAAAAGAGCAGTAGCATGGGTGAAGACGATACTGGGCAGGGTGAAGAAAAAGAGAAGAAAGCTATAGAGGTTGGCAATGCGAGGCAAAGCGAGAAAGCAGGAACATGCGTGCGAGGCGAGGAAGGAAAGGCGAATCTCCCACTCGGCTTATCGTACCCTTCGCAATTTTAATCAAAAAAGCCGTCAGTCGTTCTGCGAAAATCAAGGGGTTCGAGACCCTAAAAAGAAACGTTTGGAACTGTGATCCTATCATTGTTTTTAGTGCTACTTAAAAAAAGCTGCCGCACTAACAGTGGTAAATGAAAATGAACCACTAAAATGGACCAAAAACCCCTTTTAACCGATTGCAATTCTATAACTGCTTTGTACACCTATAAAAGAGTTGTCCTCACCCGCTAAGCTCATAAAAAAGATGGTATGTTTGTCCCTATTGGCAAGAATCTCAAAAAATTGCCTGACACCTCCGTAAATGTAGTAAGATAGAATTTACAATTATAAAGTCAACTTTCTTCCTGTAACTTTATTTGTAAACATTTTATAATATATTCATAATTAGCTACAAGAACTCCAAGAAATAATGTTCGGCACAACTGGGCGACGCTCTATGGACTAGACTTTTTATCATTACATTACTACACAGGGAAATGAGGTTTCAAACAAAAAACTCCTAGGCATAATAAAACTTGCAGTGCTTTTGAAGGTTTTAAGGGTCAATATGTTTTAAAATGCAATTCCATATTTGTATTTAGCGACATTCAATCCCCCTAAGTAACAAGTTTTAAGCGAATGCGATCAAATTTTGAAAAAATGTTCCCTTATGTTGGATCCGCCATTTCAAGTTCTTAAACCCCAATTGCATATTCGTAATAAACGACCCTTAAAACCTTTCGAACCACAGCATGTTTTATTGTAACTGGGCGTGAGTGTAAGTATGTTGAAATCATTTCTGTTTTTATTTTTTTTCTCCATCCCTATTAAAAGACACACCCCCGATTTTAGGACGCATGCGAATAATTTAACATAGGGCTTATTGGAAAGGATATGTTTTAGTCTTCAATCTTTGATATTAGCAACGTTTGTAGCGCGTCGTGGTTCAGCTCTACAATTTTTCACGAAAGGTTAAAAACGCCATTTTTAGGAGGTCTAATTCCTACTTTCTTAAAAAACAAGACGTGATAATAAGCCTTTAAACCCAGACTTGTATTCAGCACGAAAAATGCATTCTGAAAAACTAGGTGCCATCTTCTTTACATCAAAAAAATTAAAATTTGGAGAGCTGTGTTTTTTTTGCTGCTTTTATAATTATAAAATTTTAGGATCTGGCCCACCTTTCTTAGTTCTTCTTATTGATGATCCCTTATTTTTAACTTGATGTGGCTTTTCGTAAAAAAATAAGTTAGGAAATAAAAAAAGTGTCGGTAAGGTAGAAATCGGATCACATGACCTCTTCCTCATATTACCTTAACCGAAAATTTATTCCTAGGCTTTAAAACTATATAGAAAACGATATTTAAAATATTACAAAAATGCATATCCTGCTTGCTTTTTTATATTCAGATTTATCACTTCTTTCCATTTCCGCGAAGCCTATTATTATTGTGCTAATGAAGAAGAACGCTGGCGTTAAATTATTTTCGGCTCAAATGTGAACGATCCCAAAGAAGAATTTTCATTCTTATATTTCCTAACCTTTGGCTATGCGCTGTTTTGTTTAAACACATTTTAATAAGCAAATTAATTGAAATAAAAAATTTTTCGACACATTGTATCTGCATATCAAAGGAATATACGTATTGATATACTTAATCTGCTTATTTCATAAGTTTAGAGTTGTACTGTAGAAAACAAAGAAAAGAATTGTATATGTTTAATTTGGGAAGGGTGAGTTGTGATCATTACGTACGTGGCCTCATATAATTGCTATCAAACTTCACAAGTAAGTTCGTTTGATCGTTAAATGATATTTTGGCCTCGTTCTCTATATTACAGCATTGTAGGATTTCAGTGATAACAATTTTTTCTTTCATTTTCCTCTGAAACTATCATTGTTATTGATTTTATCAATTTTTAAACAATTCATTATTACGAGTATTTGTATTGTAGCTTTTTGATAAAGACAATGAGTCAGAGAAAGAAAAAATACGTGTTTGCAACATTGTGCGATCTTATTTTGCAAAGGTTTTGGCGACTAAACATTCTTCAGGTGTAAGAATCTGTTTTCTATGAAACTTGTAAAAAGTTTGAGACTTCTGTGACCCGCCCGCTACATTCTTTATGATGTTCATGTTCAATCCCTTTTCAAGTGCACAAAAATTTGAACCGTGCCTGGTACTATGACCCGAAAAACGTTTATTTTCGCATTTTTCTAATGTTAATTTTAACCATCTACTAATTGTTTTAGTGAAAGCAACTATATGAGGTTTTCTTGTAGTTGATAATATTGTATTGATGTTACCACGAAGTATTTTTCTTCTTTTATGTATGCTTTAAGGGTTGAAGCCACGCATCATTCTGGTGATTCTTTAAAATAGGGTAGACTCAGCTAAGGTTGTGCTCATATTGGTCTCGATGTTTTAATGAGGTATGCGATTTTGATTTCAAAACCGTTTTCTGTCTCTTCCGTAATATCTTACCTTATCAAGGATAGTCTTTGTGCTATCTGCGCTGTCGTCAGCGCTGAAAGCATAATTCTTTTTGCCGTAAAATCCTAGAGACATAGTTGTTCTAAAGGATACGATATTTCCATATTCTCTAACACGGCGTCTGATGTACATTTTTTTCATATTTTGGACATGTTGGTTCTAGATGTAAACCCCCTTTAAAAAATCTTGTAATATTTAGTTTTTTTAAATTTGTTCTCCTAGAATTAAGGCAACTGCTGCCATCGTTGAGTTTAAGGGGGTATCCCTATATAGACCGCAAAAAATAGAAGAAAACTTTGGCAATTTTTTGTAACAACACTACGCAATTTTTCGATTATAAATTTGGACAGATATTTATTGACGTTTCATTACAATAAAAAATTTCTTTTTGATGCAAAATTTTAATAAACAAATCCGCAATGTCGCGCGAAAGTTTACAACTTTTTTTCCCTCTGGCTTTATGGGCAATGCCATTTGTCCTGTGTCTCTCTCAAACATTACAATCTGTCACTTTTGTTATTATAAGATGTATACCTCGGCCATATACCTATTTTCAAAGCATGGATAAATTATTTCCCAAAATGACAGAAAAACAAAATTATCGATTTTTTTAAATTGTTTATGTCAATAAGTGGTTAAATAATAATTTTGCACAAAAAAGAGGTATATCGACTAAAAAATTAAACCATCTTTGAAATGGCGTTTTTTTCGATAAGTTCAAAATTCGCAGAGTTCTCGTGCCCATAAATTCGGAAACTTTGAAAAATCAGATTTTGAGATAAGCGTGTTTAAAGTTGGCAGTAGAATATGCCTACCTGCTCCGAGCGCTGAAGGACGTTAGCGAAAATAGCCATCAGTTATACTTTTATTTTTTCAATAAAAAAATATCGATTT